>NW_021827227.1:0-10936 GCF_006345805.1 Octopus sinensis | reverse complement strand
TTAGCAATTTAGTAATCATCCTGGAGCAATTACTAAGAACTTAGTTAAGAATATTTCATTTAGATGATATAAATTATCTGCTAATGTTGATATTTCAATAATAATGCTGAATTCTATAACTCTGCCCTTAATCAAAGCAGGTTATACAGAGAAAATTTTCTACATTGATTCTGCTCAGTCTAATTGTAAATTCAATAATGTAGATAAGATTTCTAGTCGTAAAAGAATCTTGATAACAAACATAACTTACGCACCGATCCAAAGCGAATGAAGGCAGATAACCCTTATTTAATCCCCTATTTCGATCTCAAAAGTAAATATAACACCTTCAAAAGTAATTCGCTATGTATATACTATAAAATATTTGGTTAATAATTCCTACGGGAGACAAATTAAATCTAATCTCCCACGCTGTTTCATCAAGCTATTGCTAGGAATTTTCCAAACAATTCTAGATATTACTCTATTATCAATTCACATAAGGTTAGGATAGGTTTTTCAAAACACCAAAAAATCTCTTGCAAATTATCTCTTCTCATAATAACAAACTGTTAAATATTAATACATTTACTAATACTAACATTAATTTAGCTAATACCATCCAACCCTCTAGAAATATTAATAACAAGTTATTGTATCTGAGTAATTCCAATAGAATTAAGTTTATGTGTCAAGTAACTCTAAGATTAACAATTCTATATACCAGTGTATAATCAGTATCGTAATAAAGTACGATTTTACATTGGAAGCACATCGTTAGAGTTATCTAAAAGAATTTCAATCCATTACTCAATTTAGGGATAGATAAACGTAATAGTACTGGTCTCAGCAAACTGTTTGGGATTTAAAAGACCACAATGAACAATTTCATTTAGAATGGTTGATCCTCTCAATTTCGATACCTTATGACAAAGGCAAGAAATTCTGTCTTCTCTGCAATTCTGAGCTATTTTTCATTATTTTTTCTAAATACTCTAGTAAACACGGTTATAGAGCGAGCATACAGATGTACGCATTGGCAAAAACAACATTTATTACATATAAGTAGTCTCTATCGGTTATATATAATTTAAAACTTATTTCCTTTATATTTAACATTCACTATTAATATCCCTACTCTTTCTGTTAGCTACTTATGACGTTATTCATATAACGTTTTTTAAACATATTAATATCGTTCTGTCTATTGCTATACAAATCCATCATTTTTTGCTAAAATGTCTTATTGACGAGTTTCGTTTTTTTCACTTTCCTGAAGAGAAGATTGCATTGTTTATACCATTTATTCTTTTGAATAGTATCAGTGGAATTTTCGAAACATGTGTAGAAAGTAAACATATTTGATTACACCTGCGTTAAACTCCATTTATTTATTCATATATAGATATATATATATATACTTTATCGGTGTGAAGAGGTATGTCCTTGGGAGAGAAATTGGTGTTAATCCTTTGTATCGTCATTTTTGGGTTTATCAAGTACTAAAGGTTGTCAAGGTAATATAGGATCCAATCCAGGTGACAACATAGGTGAGTTGGGTACAAAAAATTCAGGGTAAATACTTGATAATTGTAAGCACCTGTATATGCCATTTAGTGGTGTAGGTGATAGAGTATATTTATCAAAATAAAAACATGATGCAAAGGATTTAGCGGTACATATGTTTCTGGCTTTTATTAGACGGTTTATATCAATGTATCGAGTGAAAAACGGGATGGACGCTTCAATTTTGTTTTGGTGCCTCACTCTGTGGTACACGACTATGAGGATTTGCATCCCCAACGTAAAACTTATAATGTAATAGATGTCCTTGGAGTAGTGATTGTACGCGGCTGAAGAAGGCTGTTGACATACAAATTACATCAATTATGCATTGATATAAACCATCTAATAAAAGCCAGAAACATATGTACCGCTAAATCCTTTGCATCATGTTTTTATTTTGATAAATATATATATATATATATCATTATTATTATTATTATTATTATTATTGTAGATTTTGCACAGTATACAATATAGTGGGGTTGTTGATTAAAGATATGTCCACCTGGGGTTTTTACTGTTTGCCAAGTCACAATAAAAACCTCAGACAGACAGTACTTCATGCAATATGCATGCAGTTCCAAGTAATAGGCACAGGAATGGCTGTGTGGTAAGTAGCTTGTTTACCAACCGCATCGTTCCGGGTTCAGTCCCACTGCGTGGCACCTTGGGCAAGTGTCTTCTACTATAGCCTCGGGCCGACCAAAGCCTTGTGAGTGGATTTGGTAGACGGAAACTGAAAGAAGCCCGTCGTATATATGTATGTGTGTGTGTCTGTGTTTGTCCCCCTAGCATTGCTTGACAACCGATGCTGGTGTGTTTATGTCATCCGTAACTTAGCGGTTCGGCAAAAGAGACCGATACAATAAGTACTAGGCTTACAAAAAATAAGTCCTGGGGTCGATTTGCTCGACTAAAGGCGGTGCTCCAGCATGGCCGCAGTCAAATGACTGAAACAAGTAAAAGAGTAAAGAGAGAGAATACCGACTTTTGCAATACACCTAGATTGTAGGGTATTTCTAAAGTTTCCAGATGTTTCTTCAGGTTGGGTGATATTGAACTTTACGTTCGACTCTCGTAGCTGCCACATCTTAACGATCTCAATCCTCAGGTCTCCGCATTTATCAACTTTTTCTCTTTCTTTCCCGAGGACATATTGATCTCCTGGCGCTGCTACGTCAATTATTAGGCACTCTTGTTTGTCCCTCCTAAAGGTTACTATATCTGGCCTTTGGTGCTCTGACATCCTTTACTCTTTTACTCTTTTACTTTTTTCAGTCATTTGACTGCGGCCATGCTGGAGCACTGCCTTTAATCGAGCAACTCGACCCCGGGACTTATTCTTTTTGTAAGCCCAGTACTTATTCTATCGGTCTCTTTTTGCCGAACCGCTAAGTGACGGGGACATAAACACACCAGCATCGGTTGTCAAGCAATGCTAGGGGGACAAACACAGATGCACAAACACACACATGCATATATATATATATATATATATATATACAACGGGCTTCTTTCAGTTTCCGTTTACCAAATCCACTCCGAAGGCTTTGGTCGGCCCGAGGCTATAGTAGAAGACACTTGCCCAAGGTGCCATGCAGTGGGACTGAACCCGGAACCATGTGGTTGGTAAGCAAGCTACTTACCACACAGCCACTCCTGTGTCTATATATTTTTTTCACTGAGTTTTCAGTGAAAAAGAATTGTTATTATGATTGAAATTGTTATTTGTCTGGTGGCTGTAGCGAAAGATGTAGTATGGTGGACCCGTTTGAAAGGGCCAAAGACTAAATCAGGTACTTTCCTCTGAGGCCAAGCCCTCCCCTCAACCACTTTTTCAAGTTTCACTTGAAAAGGAATTTGAAAGTGGAGAGAGAGGGAAGTGTTGCCTTGTAGCAAGTTTGTTGAAAGGTGGCTGAATGCTGGAAGAAGGGCCAATATGAAAGGACCAAGGAGAAGGGTTCTTGCCCTGTTGGTCATGAACCCATGGCTTTTGTGGGTTTTTCCACAAGGTCTTTAAAGCACACCCCTACTGGGAGTTTCAAATTGTTTAATTCTTAATCGTTATATATATTGTTTACACATTGTAAAACCCATTGTATCATCCTGTTTTTGTCTTTTATGTTGTTGTATGTGTTTTAATGTAATTTTATGTAAGTCCTTGTGGCCAATAAACGAATTAATTCATTTATTTATTCATAATTATTATTATTATTATTATTATTATTATTATTATCATTATTATTATTATTATTATTACTTTTTTTTTTCTTCTTTCAAATTTGCTTCCATTTCTTGCCGAGTGTCTTCCCGACTCCTAGGGCAAAGAAACTCATAGTGTATATTGGTAGGCCATTAAACCAAACTCAGTAGTTCGTTCATTTTTTTTTTTTTTTTTTAAGTTAAATTAAAATACATGAGCAGCAACAGTTCTCACATTGACAATGCTCTTCTCAATACGTGTGATGTACCAGTTAGAAATCTTTTGCACTTCTTGCAGGGATGGTAAGCCAGGGATCATTCTCATATAATTTCGGTTCCTTCCTGATCATTCCTAGTGCTCCTACGATCACTGGTATTGTAACCGCCTTGAGATGCAATTTTCTCAATTTCAATGAGTAGGTCTTTATATTTTCTGAGCTTGTCAAACTCTTTCGCTGAGATATTATGATCACAGGGGATGTTCATGTCGATCAATAAGCAAACTTTATTGTTTTGGTCTTCACAACAATATCTGGTTTATTGGCCTTGATGGTTCGGTCTGTATGTACTGGAAAGTCCCACAGAATGGTTACATTTTCTCCTTCAGTTACAGCCTCAGGGTGGTGATTATTATTATTATTATTATTATTATTATTATTATTATTATTATTATTATTATTATCATTACTATCATTATTATTATTATTATTATTATTATTATTATTATTATTAGTATTATTATTATTATAATCATCATTATTATTATTATTATTATTATTATTATTATTATTATTATTATTATTATTATCATTATTATTATTATTCTATGTTTGACTTTTGCTTTATGTCTGTACAAGTTGGCTCCAAGTCTCACCCAGAGACCTCAAGAGACAACAGGTTGGAAGTTCTGTGCCATATATTTGGGGTTTTCTTTTTTTTTTTTGGTGTTGTACTAGTGAATGTCTAATACATAAAAAAAATAATAAATAAATAAAAAAAGTAAAATAAAAAAATAAAAAATAAAAATAAGAATAAAAAAAAAGTTTGTTTTAAACCTTGGGATTACATAGAGAGTATTTTGCGTAGGATATGAGCAGTTCCCATGAGCACTATCTTTTGAATTTCTGCCATTTTTGGGTTTCCTGGTATCTGAGTTAGGTAGCAATCAGCCCCTTTTCCTATCATTCCCAGAGCACCTATGACAACAGGTATTGTTTTAGTCTTCAGGTTCCACATTTTGCTGATTTCTATTTCAAGATCTTTATATTTGCTCAGTTTTTGGTAGGTCTTGACAGACACGTTTATATCGATTGAGACAGTCATATCAATGAGGAGGCATGTTCTTTGATTATTATTATTATTATTATTATTATTATTATTATTGTTATTATTGTTATTATTATTATTATTATTATTGTTATTATTGTTATTATTATTATTATTATATTATTATTATTATTATTGTTATTATTGTTATTATTGTTATTATTGTTATTATGTTATTATTATTATTATTATTATTATTATTGTTATTATTGTTATTGTTATTATTATTATTATTGTTATTATTGTTATTATTGTTATTATTATTATTATTATTATTATTATTATTATTATTATTATTGTTATTATTGTTATTATTGTTATTATTGTTATTATTATTATTATTATTATTGTTATTATTGTTATTATTGTTATTATTATTATTGTTATTATTGTTATTATTGTTATTATTGTTATTATTGTTATTATTATTATTATTGTTATATTATTATTATTATTATCATTACTATCATTATTATATTATTATTATCATATATATGATTATTATTATTATTATTATTATATTATTCTATGTTTGACTTTTGCTTATGTCTGTACAAGTTGGCTCCAAGTCTCACCCAGAGACCTCAAGAGACAACAGGTTGGAAGTTCTGTGCCATATATTTGGGGTTTTTTTTTTTTTTGGTGTTGTACTAGTGAATGTCTAATACATAAAAAAAAATAATAAATAAATAAAAAAAGTAAAATAAAAAAAAATAAAAAATAAAAATAAGAATAAAAAAAAATTTTGTTTAAAACTTGAGATTACATAGAGAGTATTTTGCGTAGGATATGAGCAGTTCCCATGAGCACTATCTTTTGAATTTCTGCCATTTTTGGGTTTCCTGGTATCTGAGTTAGGTAGCAATCAGCCCCTTTTCCTATCATTCCCAGGGCACCTATGACAACAGGTATTGTTTTAGTCTTCAGGTTCCACATTTTGCTGATTTCTATTTCAAGATCTTTATATTTGCTCAGTTTTTGGTAGGTCTTGACAGACACGTTTATATCGATTGAGACAGTCATATCAATGAGGAGGCATGTTCTTTGATTATTATTATTATTATATTATTATTATTATATTATTATTGTTATTATTATTATTATTGTTATTATTGTTATTATATTATTATTATTATTATTATTATATTATTATTATTATTATATTGTTATATATATTATTATTATTGTTATTATTATTATTATTATTATTATTATTGTTATTATGGTATATTATTATTATTCTTATTATTATTATTATGATTATTATTATTATATTGTATTATTATATTATTATTTATTATTATTATTATTAGTGTTATTATTATATTATTATTATTATTATTATGTTATTATTATTATTATTATTATTATTATTATTATATTGTTATTATTATTATTATTGTTATTATTGTTCTTATTATTATTATTATTATAATTTCAAAAAATGTGTTTTATTCTAATTACCAGAACATCAACTACAACAATATCTTGTCACTAGAGACTGAAGAAGTGTGTAAAATATCCCTATAAAAACTTAAAACAATGAGTCAACCACCCAGTTATTCAATGGATAATGTAAATAAAGGTGCACCACCTGTGGACTACCCACCTGCGGACTACCCACCTCAAGGTCCACCACCTGCTGGCTACCCACCTCAAGGTCCACCACCTGCTGGCTACCCACCTCAAGGTCCACCACCTGCTGGCTACCCACCTGCCGGCTACCCACCTGCCGGCTACCCACCTGCCGGCTACCCACCTGCCGGCTACCCACCTGCCGGCTACCCACCTGCTGGTTACCCACCAGCACCACAGCAGCAGCAGCAGCAGCAACAACAGGTATTTTGTTTTCTATTAAGCATTCTCTCATCAGATAAAACTCATAAAAACCTATAATTGGATGGCTAGGGCCCCCACAAGGGGCCCAGATATAATCCATCCATTTTCCTTTAATGGCCAAGGGGAAATAACCCATTCATTTTTCTTTATTTTTCTCTTTTGCCCACTAATCATTTCTCCCTCCATTTATTAGAGAGGCAATATCATTAGACGGATCTTTTCGGTTTGACCGGCA
The DNA here is from genome assembly GCF_006345805.1 of Octopus sinensis. Classification (NCBI taxonomy): domain Eukaryota; kingdom Metazoa; phylum Mollusca; class Cephalopoda; order Octopoda; family Octopodidae; genus Octopus; species Octopus sinensis. The sequence continues at coordinate 3,789 of NW_021827227.1, read as the reverse complement.
GTTTTTTAAAACAATTTCCACGTAACTAAACACTTTTAAACTTCGTATACTGGTAGAATGTGTTTATAAAAATCTTTTTTCTTCTTGGCTTTATTGAGAAAATTCTATAGTTTGTAAGATATGGATCTTTCGTTTGACCGGCAGTTTTTAAACAATTTCCACGTAACTAAACACTTTTTAAACTTCGTATACTGGTAGAATGTGTTTATAAAACATCTTTTTCTCTTTGCTTTATTGAGAAAATTCTATATTTTGTAAAGATATGGATCTTTCGGTTGGACCGGCAGTTTTTTTAAAACAATTTCCACTAACTAACACTTTTAAACTTCGTATAATACTGGTAATGTGTTTATAAAACATCTTTTTCTCTTGGCTTTATTGAGAAAATTCTATAGTTTGTAAGATATGGATCTTTTCGGTTTGACCGGCAGTTTTTTAAAACAATTTCCACGTAACTAAACACTTTTAAACTTCGTATACTGGTAGAATGTGTTTATAAAACATCTTTTTCTCTTGGCTTTATTGAGAAAATTCTATAGTTTGTAAGATATGGATCTTTTCGGTTTGAACGGCAGTTTTTAACATAATTTCTAGGTAACTAAAGAATGTTAAACTTCGTATACTGGTAGAATGTGTTTATAAACATCTTTTTCTCTTGGCTTTATGAGAAAATTCTAGAGTTTGTAAGATATGGATCTTTTCGGTTTGAACGGCAGTTTTTAACATAATTTCTAGGTAACTAAAGAATGTTAAACTTCGTTATACTGGTAGAAGTGTTTAATAAAACATCTTTTTCTCTTGGCTTATTGAGAAAATTCTATATGTAAGATATTTGTTGTTTTTTTCTTCAATTTCTGCAATTTCAACCAATCAGTGACGTCTGTTGAGGTAAAAAAAACATTCTGTGCCGTATGAATATGTCCCTCGTTTAAGAAACAGATTTGGTATATTTACATTTGCGAAGAAAAAAAGACACCCTTCCCCCCACCCCTAACCCTAACCCTAACCCTAAAACAGATTTAAATACAATAGATTGATACTAGGGTCATAATTATGGGTGACAATTTCATATGACACTGCTAGAAAAAACTGCCGTTCAAACTGAAAAGATCCAATTAACACTGCAACAGAACTTTTCCCATGGTGGAACAATGGTTTTTCTCTGACAGCAGTTTTTACATTTTCCAGATGCCTTTTAGCCAGGCAGAAATAATGTCTTCACCACTTGACCCTTTCTAACCTCTTCTACTCCACCAAAAGCTAGAATAGAGATAACAAGACCACCAACTAAATCGATTGTTCTCAATGATATATCTATCCTTCTGGATAGTTATAAAAGCAAGAACATCCCAAGCAAAAATCAGTTAGTCACCAACCAGGTGACCACTCAACCAGTAGTCAGTCACATCGTGATGACTCAAGGAGGTCTGGCTGACCAACCTTGGTCAGAGGGAGAAAGCAACTGTGAGACAAAACCCTACCATTCTCTTTAGCTCTAATTCTGTTCTCTTACAACATCATTCTATCTCTCTCTGTAATTGCTACTACTAAACAACGAAGAGGACACATTCACAAACATTCTATCACATCTAACTTTTGCATACTTTTGGATTTATCACAACCTGCCCGTCGTTACATTTATAATGTAACGGTAGAGTCCAGAAGCTGGCTACCCGCATGGTTCTTGGTCTCAAGCATTTGTCTTATGAAGAAAGGCTGAAGACGCTCAACCTTTATTCTCTCAAAAAAAAAGACGCCGCCGTGGTGATCTCATTCTTGCTCACAACATCATAAGCGGAAAGTGTAACCTCTCGAAAGAGCTGTTCTTCACTCCTGCTCCAGAGCATCGGCTGCGGGGTCACTCCGAAAAGCTCTATCTGCGACGATTTCATCTCAATCGAAGGAGAGGGGCTTTCTCCGTCCGGGTTGCGGATCCGTGGAATAAGCTGCCAGACGAGATAGTGAAGATGCCGACAACCGCTCGGTTCAAAGTCTCCCTTGACCAGAAATGGCCTGAACTCTTTGCATGAACATCACCCGGTGCATAACTCCATGTCCCTCTACATGGCCTTGCTTTTTGCTTTTTGAGTCAAAAATTAACTTAACTTAACTTCCTTAAAACCTTATGCACTTTGTTCTTACACATTTTACGACTTGCCGTTATAATTACAAACTCTTATCGTTACCAATGCCTCCACCAACATTATCATAATATAGTGTACAAATCAATTTCTCCCGTTACAATTGGTAACTACACTAAATAAAACTTTGCCGTTACATATATATGTTGAAATAATTTGTTGGCCTTAAATGGGTTTTTTCTTTTGTAATTATTCATGTTATATAATATTGGGCGTAACTTCGGTATAAGTACTTATTTCTTTACTACCCACAAGGGGCTAAACACAGGGGGGACAAACAAGGACAGACAAACGGATTAAGTCGATTACATCGACCCCAGTGCGTAACTGGTAATGAAATTTATCGACCCCGAAAGGATGAAAGGCAAAGTCGACCTCGGCAGTATTTGAACTCAGAACGTAACGGCAGACGAAATACGGCTACACATTTCGCCCGGCATGCTAACGTTTCAGCCAGCTCACCGCCTTCCTTCGGTATAAGTACCGGTGTTAGTACTGGAAGTACTGGATACATTTCAAGAAAGTGTTTTTTTTTATATATGGGTGGTTAGGGTTAGTGTTAAGGTTTGTGTTAGGGTTAGGGTTTGTATTAGAGTTAGGGTTTGTGTTAGGGTTAGGGGTGGGAGAAAAGGGTTTCTGTTATCTTCAGAAATGTAAACAAAGTCACGTGTGTACATATACCGAAGCATCGCCTTCTTTTATTGTGTCACTCGTTTCAGTCATTTGACTTCAGCCATGCTGGAGCACCGCCTTTAGTCAAGCAATTGTATGAATGTATGTATGTATGTATGTATATATAATATATATATTATATATATTATTATATATATATATATATATATATATATATGTATGTATGTATGATATATGTATGTATGTATATATATATATATATATATATATATATATAAAAAGGAAATGGAGAAATGCTGACAAAATAATTGAAGTAATTTAAGTAATTAATTAGGTGAAAGTTCTTTTTACCGGTTGCCGCATTTGTTATGCTTATCAAAATATAAAAGAGAGATTAGAGTTCCTTTCTGATAGATAAAAATCTATCAGAAAGGAACTCTAATCTCTCTTTATATTTTGATAAGCATAACAAATGCGCAACCGGTAAAAAGAACTTTCACCTAATTAAATTACTTAAATTACTTCAATTATTTTGTCGGCATTTTCTCCATTTCCTTTTTTATATATCACAACTCGTGTTCGACGTCTCCTTTTTTGATGATGATGATGATGATATGTGTGTGTAAAAGTAAAAAAATACAAACTGGGACAAGAACGCAAAACATTTAGAAGACGACACAAAAAACACGGACGGGACATTCGAAGCATTCAATCTTCAGTCAAGAACCGGATCATCTTCGCAATTTCGGCTGATTAATCTTGAGATTGCTCCGACCTGGCCAGCCCCAAAGGAAAATCTAAGCCAAGCACATTAGATTCCTTGAAAGAAAGCCTCGAATGTATACAAAACAAGGACGGAAAACGGACGATGTTACACGAATAAAAATAGAATATATATATATGTATGTAGATAGATAGACAGGCAGATAGATAGATAAATAGATAGATAGATAGATAGATAGATAGACAGATAGATAGATAGATAGATAAACAGATATTACAGATAGATGGATAG
>NW_021827226.1:0-10974 GCF_006345805.1 Octopus sinensis | reverse complement strand
TTTATTATGGCCAATAAGAAATTTTAGGCGGGGACACTAGCCAAATTGTAACTTCTCTGGAGCCTTTTTTCTTACCCCAACACCAACTTCCATTCAAACATTCACGTGACCCCTTCATAATGACCAATCAAAATTTTAGGCGCGAAACCAAGCAAATCCAAAACAACTCTGGAGCCTCTTTTTTTTACATATAAGAGACAGACTCTAATCTCTCTTTTATATTTTGATAAGCATAACAAATGCGCAACCGGTAAAAAGAACTTTCACCTAATTAAATTACTTAAATTACTTCAATTATTTGTCAGCATTTTCTTCATTTCCTTTTATATATATATATATATATATATATATATATATACACAACGGATTTCTTTCAATTTCCGTCTACCAAATCCACTCGCAAAGCTTTGGTCGTCCTGAGGCTATAGTATGAGACACTTGCCCAAGGTACCACACAGTGGGACTGAACCCGGAGCCATGTGGTTGGGAAGGAAGCTTCTTACCCCACATCCACTCCTGCGCCTATGGATTTTTATTGTTTTTATTCTCTTCATATTTCCTTATTTGTCTGGTTTGAAACAAAACCCATGAGACTGACATTTCAAAATCTTTACTGTACAATTTCAAAAAAAAGTTATTGCGTATATGGAATGTTATTTGCGCGTTTTGTGTTAAGCAGCAAAGCAGTTTGGGAATACTTTCATAAGTAACAAAAGTCATCAACGCCAGATTTTAAATTATACAACGATTATGCTTGAAAATAAATTTACAATATCATAAATAACTATATAGCGTGAAATCTATTGGAATTTACTGTAGTATAATTTAAAAACTGACGCTGATGTTTCATATTAGTTATGAAATTACCCGCAAGACTTACTGTAGTAAATTCTAAATTCAGCTAAAAGATTATCCCCCAAAACCTCTGCAACTTGGTGCAAAGCACTTGAACAATATACTATAAATGCCATCACTATATTTTGAAAATGGAACTCTGAACGTCCTGAAACGTTAATAAACTAATAGAACAAGGGAAGTTATGGTTCCAAACTTAGCATAAAGGACTAATAAAGAATTATTTAAAAAATCCTCATTATAAGATCTAACTTGAGCATAGCTGTTCCGTGCCATGTGGCACATCCATGTCCATCATGGTCTCCGGTTTATGTGAGCAGTTTTGAAGCATGCTAGAAGAGAAGAGTTTGTTGACTCCATGTTCAACCCCCCCCCTCCATCCTTTTTTTTGTTAAATAAGGTAACATTGTGAATAGTCATATACTACCATATCACTGTGGAATGCAGTCGATTTTGAGAGAGAGAATAAAATAAGCGAAGAAAATATTCAGTCACAGTACATGACTGATACTTTATATATTACTCACCGAAAGGTTAAAAAGCAAATTTGACCTCAGAGGGATTCGAACTTATAATGTAAAGAGCTAGAACAGTTGTCGCAAATCATATTTCGATGCTGTATCGATACTACCAATTGATGACTTAAGTTGAACGAAAAAAAAAAACGAGAGAATAGAGAAACGAATCAACCTCAGAAGGATTACAGGCAAATTTGACCTCGGCAGGATTTGAAGTCAAAAGGTTTAAGGCAAAAGAAACTTAAATAATTACCACCAGGTATAATTGTTCGATACGCTAATGAGTCTTCCAATCAATGAAAAGGAAAAGGGGCAAAAAAAGTAAGAATAGAATCAACCCTCGTCATCGACTTATACTTTATTTAAAACTGACACTAGCGTTCCGTAAGTTACGACGACGAGAGTTCCAGTTGATCCGATCAATCGAACAGCCTGCTCGTGGAATTAAGTGGCTGAGCACTCCACAGACACGCGTACCCTTTATGTAGTTCTCAGGGAGATTCAGCGTGACACAGAAAGTGATATGGCTGGTCCTTTGAATCATAAGTATAACTCGTTTTTGCCAGTTGAGGGCATTGGTCAACATGAAATAAAGCGTGCCTTGCTGAAAGATACAACGCAGCGCAGGGAATTGAATTCAAGACCTTACGGTCGTGAACCGAACACCCTAACCACTAAGCCAAGCACCTTCGCGATACTTTACTAATTCATCCCTGGAATAATGATGAAAAACAAATCTGAACTCAGAGTACAAAGAGCTATTATCACCGCAAGGCATTTGTGCCCGACGTCTAATGATTGCCTTAATCGACTGCATTAGAGGTAATTAATGCTGTTGTGAATTGACCGGTGGCTTTAAATGTTTTAACTTATGAGATAAGTTTTTTTTATAATAAGATTATATATAATTTCCTAGGCTATTGACCTTGCCTATGTGTTTACAATATTTATCATCTACACAAAATCTTGATTGTTTTTTGTTTTTTTTCATATCCGACCGTAACCGGGGCCGTATTCTTGGCAGTATCTGTCTCAAACTGGATTCGAACTAAGATCCTTTTATTTTTAAACCTAGGATGATAACGATCTCACCTACTAGATAATTATAGATATAAGCATCGTACATATATGCTATGAAAAATATGCTTAATAGTCCAGAAAATCATAATGCTATTAACCTTGGAGCTAAAACAATTATCGTCAGAAAAGACTGAAGCTAAATGAGACCAAACTATATTATGTAATAGCGTAACTAAACTCCGACAAAATGCCTTGTGATATTCTGTTACATCTTTTATATAGGTTCTAATACAGCTAAGGCAGACGTTGACTTTTATCATTTTCATCAATCCACATACCTTCTACCTTATAAAGACATATATTTATAGATAGATAGATAGATAGATAGATAGATAGATAGATAGATAGAGATATATACATATATATACATATATACATATGTATATACACATATATGTATATATATACATATATACGTATATACATACATATATACATTCATACATACACACACACACATATATACATTCATACACACACACACATATATACATTCATACATACACACACACACACACATATATATACATTCATACATACACACACACACACACACACACACATATATACATTCATACACACACACACATATATACATTCATACATACACACACACACACATATATACATTCATACATACACACACACACACATATATACATTCATACATACACACACACACACATATACATTCATACATACACACAACACACACCACAATTCATACATACCACACACACACACACATTCATACATCACACACACACAACACATTCATACATCACACACACACACACATATATATATATATATATATATTATATATATATATATATATATATATATATATATATATATATATATATATATATATATATATATATTGTTTTTGGTTGTTCCTTCTTGAGCCATTCCTAGCTCATAAGCGACGGTTTCCCGGTTTCATTGGCGTATAGGTTCTCCACCCGGACGGGACGTCGATCCGTCACGGGTGAGCTGATAGATGCAGGAAGGAAGAAAGAGTGAGAGAAAGTTATGGCAAAAGAGTCAGCAGAAGTTCGCCATTACCTTTTACCATCGCTAGCTACTGTGTGTGTGTGTGTGTGTGTGTGTGTGTGCATGTGTACACTTCAAGCAACAATATATACAATTTTCAATGGAAACATTAAAGTCGCAAACAGATGATTATGCAATTACAACAGAGGGCCACATAATGTAGAAATAAAATAAGTGAAAAACATTAATTAGTAACACTATAGTCCTATAAAGAATTTCACAAAAGTTGTCTCAAATCACACCCTGGCGTTTTAGAATACAGGCAGATTTGATAATATAGACCTAAAGAGGATTTACGAGAATGCAGGGCGAGGGCTAGGAAACTCCTTGGGGTTTCAGCAAACGCTTGCATATACTGAAAACTAGAATTCATAGGGACTCAAAGGGACTCAAAATGAACTTCGTCTTCCCTGATAAACCGCCCCTCAGAAATCCCCTGGTCACAGATAACACTGAATGAATAAAAGAGGATGGTCACAACTGAAATACCATTGAACATAAATCTTCTGGGCTAGTCTGACATGTTCTTCATAACATGTTCCATCCCCAAAAAGGTGGGATGATCACAGCTGGAATGTCTTCAACCAAAAATAGTCTGAACCATTTTTTGACTCGGAGGCTAAGCTTTATCTTCATAAGATCTTCCGGCACTTGCAACGATAGACTGCTAACATAGAGGTTGCTTCGGTATAAGTTTGAAAAAAAAAAAAGGGAAAATTATCAAAGGGAAATAACTCAAAAGGGTCACTGGCATGTATCTGGATAAAAGAAAAGTATACCTCCAACAAAATAGATGGGGAGCAAAGTAATTATTCAAAGCAGTCATGGGTAACCTGCGACCCGCGGGATTTTGGAATGGCACACTTAGCGAGAAATTACCTTCAATTTCTTTTAGTATTGCTGTCCCCCTTCTCGAAAAAAGTTGGCCATACCTGATCTAAAGCATGAACATACACACACACACACACCACACACACACACACACACACAAACACACTCTTTCTCTTTCTTTCTCTCTCTCTCTCCCTCACTCTCTTTCCTTCCCACTATCCGCCTCTCCCTTTCACTTTTCTCTCTGTATATCTTTTGCTCTCCCTATCACTTTCTTTCACTCCTCTCACTTCTATTTTTTTTTTTTTTTAACAAGGGGAATGAGTTAGCACCGAAGATGATTCCTTTGCTTTAAGGGTACATTTATGAAATCATTATCGATTACATTTTGATCACATTCTCCCATTTGCGACGATAATGCACCTGAGAAAGGCATGAATGTAAGACAACCCTCATTTCCTTTACCTCTTATACATTCTAACACTACATGCTGAAGCACAGAATCATCGTTTCAGTCTACCTTTTTTTTCCCCCATTTATCTTTTTGTCCACCTTCTCCCTAACATTTTACTGCGCAATACGATATAAAAATCAATGTATTCTAGAAATTTGATTGGCAGAATCGGTTGGGCTGGTTAGTTGATTGGTTAACTGCATCGGGTGTGTGGGGTGTTGTATGCGTGTATATGTGAGCGCATGTATTTATGCATGCATATGTGTGTATGTATATATATCTACGTTTGTATCAAGAAATTTATGAGGCGCACTCTGCTGACTACGTGGGTTTCATTTTCCACATGAACTCAAAAATATCAAAATACCAGAACAGAATATTTGAAATCAGAACCGGAGATCGAACTGTCTTCTCAATAAATTGAGAGAAGAGTGAGGCAAAAATTTATCAGACAAATGTATCTATAAAAAGAATTTTAGAAAGAAGATACGATTCTTCATATTGCAATATAAAAGTACGGATACGATAATGCTTGTGAATGTTATCGTGCTTATCAGGCAAATCAATGAATGTTTGCCTGCCTATTTGCATCTCTCTCTATTTTCTTCTCCCCTTTCTTCTGTTTCTTTTTCTCTTTTAATATATATGCATATATATATATATATATATATATATATATATATATACATATATATATATATACTTATATATATTACGTATACATACACAAACACATACATACATATATATGCATGTATCAGTATATATATATATATATATATATATATATACGTATACATAACATACATACATACTACATACATACATATATATATATTATATACATATAAACTTTATACATGTATACATGCAAACATATACACAGAGGCATGTTAGACGTAAATAGACACCCCATTAAACATCGTTTTATGTTTATTCTAACTTGTAAAGATTTGTATTTTTTATTAATTGACATTTTTCTGTTCCCGGTTCTATATGTGACTGTTTAATCATGCCATGTACAAAAGAAGCCTTGGAACTGTCTGAATTTCAAAGAGGCCGTATTGATGGTCTCTCGCTCAACTGTGCCCCGCACGTAATAATCAAGGGGTTGCAGTCTGGGGAGTTAGGTGGTCAGATGTTGGGGTGGTGTGGTTGCAGAAATTGTATGACAGCCATGACTGGGGACTCCTACTTGTATGACATGGTGCAGAGTCCTGTTGCCAGACGTAGAGTCTTCCAGCAGCCACCCTCTTGACCCAAGGCAGCATTACCTCCACCAGGTACTTGTAGGCCTCCGTGTTGAGTTTGAGGCCGTGTGGAAAGATGAATGGGAACATAACGTCGCCTTCACTAGTGATCACTCCAAATACCATGATGTTGACGGGTTGTTTTGGAGACACGACAAGCCAACTTTTGTTGTATGTTCATCATCTGTTCGTACTGCAGCTTCCAGTGTGAGTGCTAAGCAGTACAGCATGTCGTTTCCAAATTTCTGGCAGAGTGAATTGCGTCATGGGGGTATTTTTCTCACAGACGGTGCCCAACTGACCCTACTATTCTATGCAGTCGACAAAATCATAGATAAACAATGCGCCAGCGCGAAATTAAAAATATAAAAGGGGCGACAATTTACGCATCGCACCCTGTATGTATGTATGTATGTATGTATGTATGTATATATATATATATATACATATATATATATATACATACATACACATATATAGATTCAGATGAATATGGTACTTAAGTTGAGGCACCAGAATTTAGTATGGTAATTATCCATACAATTTAAAATAAGGTGATTAATTTTAATATACATATATATATATATATATATATATATAGTTCAAATTTATAGAAATGTAAAAGACGAAGATAGGTGTAGGAACAAAGCATGTGTATCAGTTTGACGCACGGAGAGAATGGAAAAGTCTTTTACGTTTCGAACCTACGCACATCGACAGAAAGGAATAACAGGAATTAAATAGAGAGCGAATAACAAAAAACGTGTAGATTCTGTGGGCCAACATGTGTGTGTGTGTGTGTACGTGTGTGGGAATGTGTGTGCGTGTGTGTTGACGCAGGCATGTTTGCACGGTTAAGAAGCTTGTTTTGCAGCTACGTTTCGGTTTCAGTCCCAAAGTATAACACCTTTGTCATGTGTCTTTTACTAAAAACTTTGGCTCGGCCAATGCCTTGTAATGAATTTGTTAGAAGGAGCCTTAGCGTTTCGGTAAAAGATATCGATAGAATAAATACCAGGCTTTAAAAATGCGTTCTCGGGTCGATTTTTTCGATAAAACCCTCTAAGGCAGTGGCTCAGCATGGCCGTAAAAGGTAATTATGTGATTTAGTATATCCTTCCCTTTTAAAACTGTTCGATATGATTTGAGAGATATTTGGCTGTCTTTTCCAGCAGGTCAAGCAACCATGTACAGTCTCAAACGGCTATTGTTCTTGTTGTTCAGTTTTAGATTAACCATAATCGAGCGGATTCGTGGTCATAGGCATTCCACATGGGGTCATCCATCCTGACTTTGGAGTGGGGAATATATCTACGACTGCATTATCTTTAATATGACCGTGTATTGGATCTTTTCGGTTTGAACGGCAGTTTTTTCTAGTGGTGTCATATGAAATTGTCACCCATAATTATGACCCTAGTATCGATCTATTGCATTTCAGTCTGTTTTAGGGTTAAGGTTAGAGTTAGGGTTAGTTAGAGTTAGTTAGGGTTAGTTAGAGTTAGTTAGGGTTAGTTAGGGTTAGGGTTGGGGTTAGGGTTAGTGATGGGGGGAAGGGTATCTTTTTTTCTTCACAAATGTAAATAAACTCAATCTGTTTCTTAAACGAGGGGCATATTCATACGGCACAGAATGTTTTCACCTCAATAGACGTCATTGATTGCAGAAATTGAAGAAAAAAAAACAAATATCTTACAAACTATAGAATGTTCTCAATAAAGCCAAGAGAAAAAGATGTTTTATAAACACATTCTACCAATATACGGAGATCCCGTGTATTCTTTTCTTGCTGCTTTTCGTGAGGGTAAAATCTATCGGATAGGGTAATAGTTGGGGGAGATTTAACTGCTGTGTCTAGCAGATCGGAGGACCGCATAGTGGACCCCCTCTTTTGTTCGCTGTAGTCGTGTTTTGTTGTAGTCGTCATCGTCGTCATTTTGTCGTTAAAGATGATGACGATGATGATGACGGTGGTGGTGGTGGTGGTGCTACTGCTGCGGCTGCTGCTGCTGCTGCTGGTACACGACGACGACTTTTAATACCAGGTCAACTTTGACTGAGCAAACAAACTAAAAGCAGTCTTATGAAGTAGGTCGAACGAATATTCTCAATATAATTGTTCCGGATGTCTGTCTCTCGTCTAGTGAAGACCATATTGCAAAATTAATATATACAGTCGTGTATCGTATTGAAGTTTAGACAATATTTGTTTTGGGGTTTTTTTTGTTTATATTTGTTTGCTTTGTTGGGTTTTGTTTTTTGTTGGGTTTTTTTTTTTTTTTCATTATCCAGTGTTCTTTCCGTCTTTATGGCGTTTTGCCCAAGTTATTTTTCTGGTCAAGTGAAAAGTACCGGCTACGTCAACTGTTCTCTATCTGACTACGCGTCATTAAAATTAAATGAAACTAGCAGTATCGCCCGGCGTTGCTCGGGTTTGTAAGGGAAATAACTATATAAGCATTTTTAGAGAGTTACTTCCCTTATAGATGCCAATTCGGGCTTTCTTAGCCATTTCTGTTTTGGTGTCTTCAAGCCATGAAGTCGTTGTTCTAAAAGAACGCTGGTCTCCTTGACAACGCATTACGACGTTGATTTCTTTACACTCCCTTCCCCACAGCTTCACGAGGGAGGGAAGGGGGAGAAGCAAACAGGTTGCAGCTGTGAGCGTGGACGCCAACTCCGCCGCCATTGACACACGAAAGATTATGCATATTAAATGGAATAAAAAATGATGTTAAATTATTTTTAAAATCGTAGACTCATCGTTGACGCGCGTAATAGCCAGACGGGCTCGATATGAATCACGACTATAAGATACCCGAATTTGGTTAAACTGCACCGCAAAATGTGGGAGGGTTAGGGAAATCTAAATCGAAGGGGACAGACACTCACACAACTAGAGCTTTATATATATAGATTTTCATTTATTAAGCAGCAGATATTATAGACGTTTGATTTAAATCAGTTTCAAATGTTGGCACATGGTCAGCAGTTTCGGGCGTGGTGGGGAAGTCGACTACATCGACCCCAGTGCTCAACTGGTACCTGTTTTATCGACCTCGTAAGGACTAAAAGCAAAATCGACGTCGGCGTAATTCGAACTGAGATCGTAAAGACGGACTAAATGCTGCTAAGCATTTTAGCTCGGTATGCTAACGATTCTGCCAGCTCGCTGCCTTCGTCTAATTTGAAATTGGCTTTAACTTTTACCACAAGGGCAGCAATCTGGGGTGGGGGGGTAAGCTGATTACATCAATTCCAGTGCTCAACTGGTACTTATTTTATAGACCTCGAAAGGCAACTCGTCATCTTCGTCTAACTTAATATTCTACTCTAGGCACAAGGCCCGAAATTTTTGCGGAGTAGGAGGCCAGTCGATTAGATCGACACCAGTACGCAAATTGTACTTAATTTATCGACCCCGAAAGGATGAAGGGCAAAGTCGACTTCGGCGGAATTTGAACTCAGAACGTAGCGGCAGACGAAATACCTATTTCTTTTACTACCAACAAGGGGCTACACACAGAGGGGGCAAACAAGGACAGACAGACGGATTAAGTCGATTATATCGACCCCAATGCGAAACTGGTACTTAATTTATCGACCCCGAAAGGATGAAAGGCAAAGTCGGCCTCGGCGGAATTTGAACTCAGAACGTAGCGGCAGACGAAACACCGCTAAGCATTTCACCCGGCGTGCTAACGTTTCGGCCAGCTCGCAATCTTCGTCTAACTTAATATTGTTAACCGAAAACTGCTTTATAGAAATATCTCATAAATTTGCAGGCGTGGGTGTGGTTGTTAAGTTTGCTTCGTGCCAGGTTCAGTTCCACAGCGTGTGGTGTCTTATATTATAGCCCTGGACCGACCAAAGTTTTGTAAGTAGATTTAGTAGACGGAAACTGAAAGAATCCCGCCGTGCATGTGTGCGTGTGAGGGGGGAGTGTATGTGCGTGCGTGTGTGTCCTTGTGTTTGTCCTTTACCACCGTTTGATAACCAGTGTTGGTCTGTTTATATCAATGTAGCTTAACGATTCGGCAAAAGAGATTGATAGAATAAATACCAGGCTTTAACATACGAAAAAAAAACATGCACTGGACTCGATTCGTTCGACTAGAAACAAGTAAAAGATAAAAGAGAAAAGATATAATTTTTATAGCTTAGTCGAAGGAAGGAGGGAAGGAAGGAACAAACGAACGAATGAACGAACGAACGAGCGAACGAACGAACGACAAGAGCCTGTGGCTATTGACCGGACCTCCGAGGTTGATGACATCGGAGAGTTCGCTTGATTGCTTGCAACAAATTGAATAGTGCTAAAGTCACTCAAGTGTCAGTTAGGTCTAGGCATTAAACTAGCGACGGATTAAGTCTACCATACAAAATTAATCCTGAAATCGTGCGATTGACTCGGCTTGCTGGAGATTTAATTCTTAATCTACTATGATAACTAGCCGTTGTAATAATTATTTCTTAATGAAATCCAAGGACGTAAATTTATACATGTTGAACAAGATTACTCGAGGTACTTCCTTGTCTTTTATATTTCATCTGTTATTTGCTTCAGTCATTGGACTGCGGCCATGCTGAAGCACCGCCTTAAAGGATATTTTAGTCAAAGAAGTTGACCTCAGGACTTATTGTTTTTATGCATAGTACCTATTCTGTAGTTCCCCTTTGTTAAACCGCTAAGTTACGAGGACTTAAACAATCCAGCATCGGTTGTCAAACAATAGTTGGGGAACACACACAAAGACACACCACATACACTAAATATATGCATATACATATTTTATATTATATAGTATATATTATATATATATATATATATATAATATATATGTATATAGATATATATGTATATTATGTATATATATATATATATGTATATATTCTGTAATATATATATGTATTATATATATATTTATAT
>NW_021827225.1:0-10806 GCF_006345805.1 Octopus sinensis | reverse complement strand
TATATGTTTGTGCGCTTGTATTTTGTCCCCCCAACATCGCTTGACAGCCGATGCTGGTGTGCTTACGTCCCCGTAATTTAGCGGTTCGGCAAAAGAGACCAATCGAATAAGTACTAAGCTTACAAAGAATAGGTCCTGGGGTCGATTTGCTCGACTGAAGGCGGTGCCCCAGCATGGCCGCAGTCAAATGACTGAAACAAGTAATAGAATACTCGTACATATATATATGTATATATATATAATATATATATAATATATATATATATATATATATATATATATATATACATATATACATTATTGATATACATATATGCATAAGTATATGTACACTAAACATATGCATACACCCATACATTTATACACACACACATACACAAATACACACACACTTAGAAAACCACATTTCCTCCCACCTCACTCCTACGCTCTGTCTGCCAACCAGGATAATAATTGCTCCACCTGACTTTGGCAAAACGCCTGTAATAACAATGATAGCTAATAAACGTCATCTTCTTTCGGAGACCTCGTGTGCAGGCGATGATTTAGTGACATGACAAATAAGCGTTTATGATGACGAGGCTAAACTTAATCAGTTTTCATCTATATTTAAGAAATGATTAAGATCAGCCGACACAAGTGTGAGGCATTAAATTTTACTTAACTGCCGTTCAGAAGTGCCTATGGTGTCGCCCTATGCAATATTAAATCAATTGATAGAGTATCAATAAGGTTTGCCTTCGTAGAAACCTATCATTCGTTTATTTAATTATTCCAGCAAAATTTTATGCTTCTATCTATCTATCTATCTATCTATCTATCTATCTATCTATCTATCTATCTAACTCTCTCTCTCTCTCTCTCTATCTATCTATCTATCTATCTATCTATCGGTCTGTCTGTCTGCCTGTCTAGCTATTTATCTCTCTCTCTCACACACTCTCTCTCTCCATCTATCTTTCTCTCTCTATGTATGTATGTGTGTGTGTGTGTATTATCTGTCTGTTTGTCCCTTCATATATTGTTAGCTCTCATCTTTTATATTAACGATCACCTTTATACACACACAAGCACACATACACACACATATATATGTATATATGTTTATATATATATATATATATATATATATCTATATACTTATAGATACGCGCATACTCATACACACAAGCACGTACATAATACTTGCATATATATGTAGTGGATCTTGGATGCATGAAGTGGATTTGATTCCACCATAGCCAAATTTTAGGTAACAGTTCAACAGAACTTTTCTCACGGTGGGACAACAGTTTTTCTATGACAGCAGTTTTACATTTTCCAGATTCCTTTAGCTAGGCCGAAATAATGTCTTCACCACTTGACCCTTCTAACCTCTTCTGTTTCACTAAAAGCTAGAATTAAGATAACAAGACCACCAACTAAATATATTGTTCTCAACGATACGTCTATCCTTCTGGATGGTTATAAAAACGATAACCCCCAAGCAAAAATCAGTTAGTCACTAGGTGACAACTCAGTCAGTTGGTGACAAATCGTGAGTTGAGAGGGAGCTGACATCAGTTAGTGAACCGACCACTAGAATCATGGCCACAAGCAGGCAGACAAACGACCAGGGGCTAAAGAATGGAGTTTACAGCCGTCGACTACGCGAGCCAACGTCCCACACTCTATTCACTAACTCACTTTCTCTTCTCTGCACATTACCATATCTCTCTCTCTATGGTTTACTACTACAATAAGAACGTACAGGCCGAAATTAACTTTTTTACTTCGCATGCTCTAGGATTTTATCACCTGACCGTCGAGGCAAGGTATTGTATAATGTAACACAACCCACACACACACACACACATATATATATATACCCATATATATATATATTATATGTATATAAATATATATATATACTCATACATATGTATATGTCTACTTATATATATATATGTGTATATGTATATACATATACATACGCAAATATGTAGAGGTATACCTGCAGGTTAGTAGATATAAGTATATCTAGAAATGTATAAAAATGCATCCTCTTCCCCCTCCCCGCATATTAATTGATGAATGACAAGAGAACGGGAATTATGTAATCAACTTCAATGGCTTGCAGCTGTTTCCGCTATAAGATGCAACATCACGTAGCTTCCTCGGAGCCATTAAAATGAACTGTTTGTTTATTCGGGAAAGCATTTAACTACATAGAAACGATTATACACTCATAAATAATGCAATACAGTTTGAGGGTGAGAAGTCACTCCTAAAAATAAACAAGTTTAGATATAGATATATATTCACATGGTTATAACAATTCATACACATTCAGAAATTGAGAAATATATTTTAATCATAAGGTGTGTGGTATAGACGCAGACATGGCTGGGTGGTAAGAAGCTTGCTTCCCAACGACATGTTTTCGGGTTCACTTCCACTGCGTGGTAACTTCGGTGAGTGTCTTCTGCTATAGCTAAGGACTGACCAGAGCCTTATGAGTGATTTGGTAGATGGAAGGTGAAAGAAGCCTGTCGTGCATATACCTCTGTGTGTGTGTGTATTTATCCCTCAACCACCACTACTACCACCACTTCACGGCTTGTGTTGGTATGTGTACATCTCAGTAACTTAGCGGATATCGATAGAATTAGTACCAGCCTCTACAAATAAGTGTTGGGGGTCGATTTGTTTGACAATCCTTCACTGAGATGCCCCAGCATGGCCGCAGGAAAATGACTGGAACAGGTAGAAGAGACAGTCGTACACATTCACACACACACACACACACACACATATAGAACATCCAAACGTGCATCTTTTTCCCTTTGATGATATTTCACACAAATGTAAATTTAATGTTTATTGAAACGGCTGTAAGTGAAGATGACCAATTTACTCTTAATAATAAACAAATTCTAACTTCTGAATCTCTATTTTCTCTTCTTCTTTATATAGATATATATATATATATATATATATATATATTATATATATATATATACATACACGCACACAGTTGTGCATAAGTGCAAAACAAGGTCGGAAAAAATAGTACTCGAATACCAAAGGTAGAGTGATACAACTTTTTATTAAAGCTGCAAAATTATCACAGAACATAATCAGCGTTTCATGTTCCCGTTCGTCGGGCAGTTGTGATGAATATTTAAGTATTTAAGTATCTATCCACAACTGCCCGACGAACGGGAACATGAAATGCTGAGTAACAGTTCTGTGATAATTTTGCAGCTTCAGTAAAAAAATGTGTGTGTGTGTGAGTGTGTGTGAGTGTGTGTGTATGTGTATACACACACATATAAATGTGTAACAAGTATCTTTTATCTTATATTTCTTTCAATCATTAGACGGTGGCCATTCTGGGGCACTACCTTGAAGAATTTTTAGTCAAACGAATCGGCCTCAGTGCTTATTTTTTTTTTAAGAATAATACTTATTCTATCGGCCGCTATACCGAACCGCTACGTTATGGGAACGTAAATGCACCCACACCGGTGCTCAAGTGGTGGTGGGGAAAACACACACACTCGTATATATATATATCAGTTTCCGCCCACCAAATTTACTCATAAGGCTTTGGTCGGCCTGTGGATATAGTAGAAGACATTTACCCAAGGTGCCAGGCAGTGGAACCGAACTCGGACCCATGCTGGTGAGACCACAAAGACATACGTGCTTCTAAGTGTGCATAGAATTTAAAGACATAGATATTATAAAAGCAAAAACAAAGAAAATAACATTGCTGTTAGCGTTTTGATTACTTACCTGTGTGTATATATGTGTGTTTCTTCATGTCGGATTTCTGGTGGAAGCGCTTCCCACAATAGGGGCAGGGGTAGGGTCGTGTATCACTGTGTATGAGCAGATGAGTACTGAGTGTTGAGGACCGTTTAAAACACTTGCCGCACTGCTGACATCGAAATGTTTTCTCTTGGGTGTGCACGGTCCGGTGTTGCGATAGAGACACGGAGTGGCCAAAAGTTTTGCTACACACATCACAGGCGTAAGGCCGCTTGCCGCTGTGAGAGCGGCGCACGTGCACCTCGAGGCCGTGTGGGGTTGTGAAACGTTTCAAGCACTTGACACACTCGAACGGTCCTTCGTCTCCGCTGAGCACAACACTGGCTCCACCTATGTGCGCGTCGGCGACACGGATCAGGTGTGCCGCCTCGCCGCCACCGGGGACTCGGCTAGCAGCGGCCGACATCGCTCCGATGAGACCGAGGGTGGTAGCACCGTCACCTCCACCTACCGACGCCGAACCACTAACACCAGTGACGCCTGATGACAAACCGGCGCCGGTCGACAATCCCACGGCTCTGGCAGCCAACTGACTGACCGCATGGGAACTGAAGCAGCGACCTCTAGTGGGCGAAGCTGCAGTGATACCCAATGCGTTGCCAAGACTACCAATCCCTCCAATAACACCGAGTCCCTCTCGGAATAACCGGTCGGCGTCTCCAAGAAGAGGTTTACTATTATATTTCGATCCAAGAAAATGGCACAGTTGGGTGGAATTCCAGAAATGCTGCCCATAGGAGAGATCCATCGAAGTCGGGACGTGATTATTTGCTGCTGCGGCCGCTGCTGCCGTTGCGGCAGCAGCAGCGGCAGCAGTGGCAGCAGCAGTTGCCGCCATTGCATCGGCTGTATTAGCATCTGAATGTCTATCCCCTAGCGGTCCATCAGAGGTGACCCCTAACGAGGAGGTGCCGTTGAGGCCGTTGTTGCTGTTGCTGCTGTTAACCATCAGGTCTGCGCTGTGCAGGAAGTGATAGCGATACAAGTCGGAGTAGGTGAACTTGTTGTGCATTTTCTGCATCAGCAGTTTCAGTGCATCACCTGCAAAAGACAAGAACGAGAAGAAAGTGTGTAGTGAGCTTCATCCAGCATGACAAGGCTTCATTTTATTTTGATATTCATAGCAATGCATTATAGTATTTTCACATACACACACAACACACAGATATCCACGCACACACGCATACATACGATGGTGTGTTGAAAGACTCCTGGCTTTAAGGATGTCGCGAAAGGCCTGATTGGAGGCCCAACCTTCCGAGTTGTTTTACTGAAGGACCGTTGCAATAAAAGTGTGAGTCTGAGAGGGAGGTATGTCGAATAATATCACAATTAACTGATCCTTCTGTATTTTCTTTTACTCAAAGCCAGGAACTTTTCAGAATACCCTCGTAGTATAAGTGTGTGTGTGTGCACAAATGCGTATTTTCAATATCACACATGCGCACTCATGCTTTCGATCTGTCTCTGTCTTCGTCTCTCTCTCTCTCCCCCCTCTCTCTCTCCTCTCTCTCTCTCGCTCTTAATACATGTATATATGTATGTATGGAGGTATGCTGGATTGTTGGTATGGCTATCATTGTGTGTGCGGAATAGTTTTATAAGATATCCATTTGATATATACAGAGAGAGAGAGAGAAAGAATAAGAGAGTATATATCTATATATATATATATATATATATATATATATATATATATAATATATATATATATATCTATATATTAGTGAATTTGAAGAAACAGAAATCGTTTTATTGCATTCTACACGTGTTTTTCGAAAGCCACAATTTACCAAATTCCGATTGAATAAGGAGACCATATTGTGTCTTTCTCTTCAGGAAGAAATAGGAAATCCGTTGGAAAAACAAAAACAGAACAGAGGCGGAGCAAAACAAATCGAACGAGGCTCCTAAGAGCCCATGGCCAAACTGTTATCAATGTATGTTGAAAACGGGTGGTGGGTGCGTTGAAGATTTTAACAGGTCAGGCAGCGGTCATTCCGGTGGGTGAGAGCGCGGGTGCTTAGATGTTCTTTGTGACCGAGACTAAAGTTCTGACTATTTAAAGAATATTAGGTGTATTATATGGGGCGAGACAAAAATATTGAAACATGTGTGTGTACTGTTCTATATATGCGCGGCCGCAAGTTGGTAAGAGCGCTAGCGCTACACTCTGGTCACTGCTGAGAAATCCGTCAGGGGGTAGAAAATATTTTATGTGTTCGTATGTGCGTTTGATCGCGCGGCCGTCAGTTGGTAAACAGCCCTACACAAGGTCACTGCTGTAAAATCCTGTTAAAAATGTGTGCGTGTGTTCGTCTAATCATGCCTTGTCAAAGAAACCCCCCGTCGTCAAAACAAAAACACCATTCGTCTCCCAGGAGTAATTCCCCTGCAATGGTTAATCATATTTCTCTTAAAAGCTTTTTCAAAAATTTATTTCCAAGGGCTATTTTCATATAAGTAGTTGTAACCGGGTGCAGGTATTATTTTAAGCGTTATTTATAAGCAAGATAAGTATAACGCCGCCAATGGGGCATCGAAAAGCCGACTGTAAAAGTCCGTTTACCATCCGGTCTCTGGCGAACGATATATGGAAGAGTTCGGAGACACAAAGGTTGCACTTCCTTCTGCTGCCCCTTCAAATGGGAGGGCCACCGACAAAATTGACCATTCCAGCCTGGAGCTTGAGTTCGTATTCTTCAATCGCCATATTAGCTTGCTAAGTTTCCGTGGTCTGGCATTTATTCACGTCTCGAAAAGTTGCGTAATGGTGGAGATTCGTAAGGCCAATCTTGACGATGAGGCCCCGACATAACTAGACATCTGAGTCCGTGTAAAACCTTGCATTGGTAGAAGGCGTTTCTGATCTTGGAGTTCACCGACGTGAACCTTATTCTATTAGGATTAGTTTCTGAAATTAGAACTGCGTTACTGTTACTATATTTGTTGCGAGAACTGCAGCCGTTTACTACTCTATTTTCCACTACGTCACTATTAACTAACGGAATAACCCCTGATTCTACACTATCACTCAGAGTGCTGTCATTGCTAGTGCCCGTGGTGCTGCTATTGCCGGAAACGATGCTGGAGTTGCTATTGGGACTCTCTACCCTAACGAGCCGAGCTGCGCTCACCTCACTACTGCCATCGTTACCGTCAATGGCATCACCCTTATTTATAACTATACCCCCAGTATTTTTCCAACGTTCTTTCCAACGGATTTCCTATTTCTTCCTGAAGAGAAAGACACAATATGGTCTCCTTATTCAATCGGAATTTGGTAAATTGTGGCTTTCGAAACACGTGTAGAATGCAATAAAACGATTTCTGTTCAATCTTCGTTCAACTCCATTTCTTCTTCAATTCACTAATAATATTAAAATTCAATTATCCGCACCAACGCCGCATGGTTTGCAACACCAGATGGTTGTCCTCCACCGTGCGTCTTCGTCTGTCTTCTGCTGTGATTTTTGCTACCAAGGTATCGGTTAAACTTTTGATTAATCTGCAACAAGATTATTCATCTTTCTATTTCACAATATATATATATATATATATATAGAGAGAGAGAGAGAGAGAGAGAGAGAGAGAGAGAGAGACAGACAGACAGACAGACAGACAGACAGACAGACAGATAAACAGATGGATGAATGGACACATGGTTGAATGGATGAATACAGTACAAAGACATAAAAGTGCACTCTTGGAATTGAGATATATGTATATTCTGTTTATGATAATCAAGGATTGTATTTTTGAATCAGAGCTTCTCTTAATCCGCCTGTTCACATTGATCGACTGTATATATATCAGTGATTTACAAAAAAAAAAAAAAGAAGAAAAAAGACAGATTATCATGTTAATCGTGACAGTTACGTTTTCAAGGAACCACGTGATCTTTTGAAGTTAACTATTATTTCTCATGAATCTGGAAGCCCTTTATTCTGTTTTCCATCCAGAAAGCATATGACCATGTGCCGGCAGGCCGAAAGTAGTTCACTACTTTCATTTAGTATTTGAGAAGAGGTACGCACTATATGGAGCTATTCTGTAAGTCAAAAACTGTAGGAGATATCTAATGATTTATCTAATATTCTTTTCTACTCTAAGGAGAGGGGTAGTCAATTAGATCGACCCCAGTACGCAACTGGTACCGACCTCGGCGGAATTTGAACTCAGAACGTAAAGACAGACGAAATACCTGTTTCTTTACTACCCACAAGGGGCTAAACACAGAGGACAAACAAGGACAGACAAATGGATTAAGTCGATTATATCGATCCCAGTGCGTAACTGGTACTTATTTAATCGACCCAGAAAGGATGAAATGCAAAGTCAACCTCGGCGGAATTTGAACTCAGAACGTAATAGCAGACGAAATACTGCTAAGCATTTCGCCTGGCGTGCTAACATTTCTTACCAGCTCACCGCCTTATGCTTTATCTAATATTGCTTATATGATGTTGTTGGTATCGACTTTGTCTATCGATTTTCAAATATACTTGAGCAATTGCATTTCAAAGCATTAAAAAAAACAAAACAAAGTAGAACCAAGAATTAGGAAAATCAATGTGATCGAATGTTCTCTTCAATAATTTGGTGCTGTTGTGCCACAAATCTTTATCATCATCGTCGTCGTCGTCGACGTCATCATCATAATAATAATTAGTAATAATAATAATTAAGGCATTGAGCGAGCAGAATCGTTAGCGCATCGAACAAAATGCTTAACGACATTTATTTTGGCTTATTACGTTGTGAGTTCAAATCCTGCCGGGGTCATCTTTGCCATCCATCCTTTCGTGGTCGATGAAATGAAATAGCTGTCGTGAGCCGGGGTCGTTAGAATGGTCTTGCTCTTTCAACTAAAACTGTTGGCTTTATGCCAAAATTAGAAAGAATTTTTATTCTTGCTGGCAGAATCATTAACACGCCGGACGAAATGAGGACGGCAGCATTTCGTCCAACTTTACGTTCTGAGCTCACATTCAGGCTAGATTGACTTTGCCTTTCATTCCTTCGGGGTCGATAAAAGAAGTACCAGTTGAACACTGGGATCAATGTATTCGACTCCCCGGAAACTGCAGGTCTTGGACCAAAATTTCAAACTATTACAATTATTATTATTATAATTATTATTATTATTATTATTATTATCATTATATTATTATTATTATTATTATTATTATTATTATTATTATTATTATTATTATTATTATATCATCATCATCATCATCATCATTGCCTTTGCACAGCTTCTAACGCTGGAGATGTACCACGGTGTCAGTTGTTCCCTACCAGAGAACTAAGGTGAGACCTCTTATTTTTCGAGCACTTTGTGGAGTATTCGGGCGGTTCCAAACAATGCTGTTTTCTGCAAGTGCTCCGCCTTTATTGCAGCCCCTGTTTATTCCATGAACTTCTCGAGATTTTTGCTCACTGTTCCCAGGTCTCCGACAAGTATTGGTACCACTACCAGCTTTTTCATCAACCAGAGCTGCTTTACCTCCCAAGCTAACCTGTCATATCTATCGACTTTTCTTTCGTTTTTATCGCATACCTTGTTGTCAGCTGGGCATGCTATATCTATGATCCAGCATAGTTTGCTTTCTTTCTCAATTACGACTAAATCTGGCTTTCTATTCTCGATCTCATGGTCGCACTGAATCATAAAATCCCACAGGATCTTTGCATTATGATTTTCGATGATGCCTTCGGGTTTGTGGTCGTACCAATCTTTTGCTCAGTCAAGTCCATACTTGTTTCAAGGCACTATTATTATTATTATTATTATTATTATTATTATTATTATTATTATTATTATTATTATTATTATTATTATTTATCATTATTATTATTATTATCAACATTATTATTGCTGTTGTTATTTACACAAAATCGCATATATACGTATGACATGAAATATATATATATATATATATATATGTATGTATGTATGTATGTATGTATGTATGTATGTATGTATGTATGTATGTTTGTATAAAGAGAGAGAGAGAGAAAGAGGTGACAGAGAGGAAGAGAAGGAAAGTATGTATTGTTAAGGGAGTTTCTTTTATGAAATTTAACAAATAAATGTCAAGAACAAACCCATATACATACACATTTATACATTATATGTTACACGTGTGCGTGTGTGTACGTATGTGTATGTATGTGTATGAGAGAAGGCGGGAGAGAGAGATAGGAGGAGAGCAACTTATGTGTTGTTAACTAAGGTCCCTTTCTACACAAAACTTATCCCACCCCTTTAAAAAAAAAACTAATATGTGAAAGTAAAATTGGCGGCAAATGTTTCCCGACCATTGTGTTACAGGACCAGATGGATCTTTTCGTATGAATTACTAACCCCATTTCCTTTTTTGTCGCACTGTTCCCCGCACGGTGTCATATGGTGTCGCACGGTGTCACGCGGTGTCACACTGTGTCATATGGTGCTATACATATACTCACAGCGCATTAAATGCGGCACTAAGTAAATAATAATAATAATAATAATAATAATAATAATAATAATAATAATAATAATAATAATAATAATAATAATAAGAAGAAGAAGAAGAAGAAGAAGAAGAAGAAGAAGAAGAAGAAGAAGAAGAAGAAATGTCGACCAGAAACACGCGCATCAATGGTTACGAAGCTCAGAGTTAAAAGCAGAGAGTGGAGGCTTCATATTTAACTGCTCAAGACCAAAGCTTATTAACCCGGAACTACCAAGCCAATGTGATAAAAAATGGCGCTGGCTCAAAGTGCCGATTCTGTAACGATGAGATTGAAACTATAGATCACCCAATCTCAGGGTGTAGAGTCTTAGCACCTGTAGAATATAAAGCAAGACATGACAGAAAGGGTGTAAGTTAAAGTCAACGCCGGCGGAATTTGAACTCACATCGTAAAGACGGACGGAATGCTGCCAAGCATTTTAACCGGCATGCTAATGATTCTGCCATTTTGGCGCATTAGTAACAA
>NW_021827223.1:0-5000 GCF_006345805.1 Octopus sinensis | reverse complement strand
ATGATGAGGATGTTGATGATAATGATGATGATGATGATGATGATGATAATAGTAATAATGATAATAATAATAATAGTAGTAGTAGTAGTAGTAGTAGTAATAATAATAATTTCTTTTTTTACCGCCAGTAGTTAAGAAAATCAAGGAGGACGACACAACGATAGAGAAGAAAAGTTAGAGATGAAAAGAAAGAAGGATGAGGAGCAGGAAGAGGCGTAGAAGGGAAAGAGATGAAGAAAACGAAGAGAAAGAGAGAGGGAGAGTGAAAGAGACGGGGAGAGGGAGAGGAAGGGAGAGAGAGAAAGAGAGAGAGAGACTATGACAAACAACGGACGATCGAATGATAGAGCGAAAGGCAGACGATAGATATAATTCAAGAGAGAAAAGAAGAAAAAAACTATAAAGAAAAAAAAGGGAGAAGAAATAAATAAATGAATGAAAGAGTAAGAAGAGACGAGGATAAAGTATGGAAGACAGGAATTGACAGATTGTAAATAAAGCGATGAAGGGGGTTAGGAATGAGTGACGGAAGAATGGAAGGAAAGAAAGAAAGAGGGAGAGAGAGATAGTAAGATATATATACATATATACATATATATGTATGTTGTGTATATATATATATATATAATATATATTAACACATACATATATATTGTATGTATGTATGTATGTTATAAATATATATAATATATAATATATGTATGTATGTATGTATTGTATATATATATCTATATATATATGTATATATATATATATATATGTAGGTATGTATGTGTGTATATATATATACATATCTGTATACCACATATACATACACACATATATATATATATCATATATGTATACACACATATATTATATATATTTGTATGTATGTATAGAGGGAGGGAGTGTGAGATTGTTAGATAGGGAAAGAGATAAGATATAGAGAGAAAGAAAGTGTGAGATGAGGAAGGAGAGGAAGGAGATAGACTAAGAGACGGAGAGAATGGGAGGGAGAGAAAGAAAGACACACTAAGCGATAGTAATAGATAGGGAGCTAGAGAAAGAGAGTAAGAGAGAGAGAGAGAGAGAGTTGAAAAGAGGAAGGGCGACATTAAGAGAAAGAGAGAGAGAGAGAGAGACAGAAATAGAGGTATGTAGATAAATAGCTAGATAGATAGAGAGCGAGAGAGAGAGGATAGAGAGAGAAAAATAGATAGACAGAGAGAAAAATAGAGGGAGAAAGGAAAAGGCAAAAGAATGCGGCATAGAAAACAGGAGTGGGAGGAAGAGGAGGAGCCGGGAGTCGGACGGTGGTATAAGAGGGGTTAGGTGGAAAGATTGTGGCTCTGGGATCGAATAGTGACAGGGGTGGAGACCTTGTTGTTCCGTGTCTAATTTATGGTGATTCTGTATGTTAGCGAGGTGACACCATAAATCAGTTTCTCAACACGGCCGCCATTTTGTGGTGTTAGTTGTGCGTCTTGGGAATGGCGGTGTACCGTGTGTGTGTGTGTGTGTGTATTTGTCAGTGTGCGTTTGTATGTGTTTGTGTGTATGCATGTGTGTGTGTTCCTGTATATACGTGTGTGTATGTTTGAATGTGTGTGTGTGTGTGTATTTGTCTGTGTGCGTTTGTATGTCTTTGTGTGTATGCATGTGTGTGTGTGTGTGGTGTGTGTGTGTGTGTGTGTGTTTTACGCTTATGCGTGTGTATGTGTTCCTATATATACGTGTGTGTATGTTTGAATGTGTGTGTGTGTATTTGTCAGTGTGTGTGTTTTACGCTTATGCGTGTGTGTGTGTTCCTGTATATACGTGTGTGTACGTTTATCAGTGTATGTTTGAATGTGTGTGTGTGTGTGTATTTGTCTGTGTTCGTATGTATGTCTTTGTGTGTATGCATGTGTGTGTGTGTGTGTGTGTGTGTGTTTTACGCTTATGCGTGTATGCGTGTTCCTGTATATACGTGTGTGTATGTTTGAATGTGTGTGTATTTGTCAGTGTGCGTTTGTATGTGTTTGTGTGTATGCATGTGTGTGTGTGTTTTACGCTTAAGCGTGTGTGCGTGTTCCTGTGTATACGTGTGTGTATGTTTGTCAGTGTATGTTTGAATGTGTGTGTGTTTGTGTGAAACCAGAACCACGTGGAATACCCTTAACTCTTTTACTCTTTCACGTGTTTCAGTCATTTGACTGCGGCCATGTTAGAGCACCGCCTTTAAACGAGCAAATCGACCCCAGGACTTATTCTTTGTAAGCCTAGTACCTATTCTATCGGTCTCTTTTGCCGAACCACAAAGTTACAGTGACGTAAAGACACTAGCATCGGTTGTCAAGCGATGTTGGGGGACAAACACAGACACACACCCATCTACACACACATATATTATGTATAATAATATATACGACGGGCTTCTTTCAGTTTCCGTCAACAAATCCACTCACAAGGCTTTGGTCGGCCCGAGGCTATAGTAGAAGAACTTGCCCAAGATGCCACGCAGTGGGACTGCAACCCGGAACCATGTGGTTCGTAATGCAGCTACATACATAAATAGCCACTCTTGCACCTATATATATATATATATACGACAGGCTCCTTTCAGTTCTCTGTCTACCAAATCCACTCACCAGGCTTTGGTCGGCCCGATGGCTATAGTAGAAGAAACTTGCCCAAGATGCCACGCAGTGGGACTGAACCCGGAACCATGTGGTTCGTAAGCAAGCTACATACCACATAGCCACTCTTGCACCTATATATATATATATATATACGACAGGCTCCTTTCAGTTTCTGTCTACCAAATCCACTCACAAGGCTTTGGTCGGCCCGAGGCTATAGTAGAAGAAACTTGCTCAAGATGCCACGCAGTGGGACTGAACCCGGAACCATGTGGTTCGTAAGCAAGCTACATACCACATAGCCACTCTTGCACCTATATATATATATATATACGACAGGCTCCTTTCAAGTTTCTGTCTACCAAATCCACTCACAAGGCTTTGGTCGGCCCGAGGCTTATAGTAGAAGAAACGTGGCCCAAGATGCCACGCAGTGGGACTGAACCCGAACCATGTGGTTCTAAGCAAGCTACATACCACATAGCCACTCTTGCACCTATATCTATATATAATACGACAGGCTCCTTTCAGTTTCTGTCTCCAAATCCCTCACAAGGCGGGTCGGCCCGAGGCTATAGTAGAAGAAACTTGCTCAAGATGCCACGCAGTGGGGACTGACCCGGAACCATGTGGTTCGTAAGCAAGCTACATACACATAGCCACCTTGCACCTATATATATATACATATATACGATGGGCTTCTTTCAGTTTCTGTCTACCAAATCCACTCACAAGGCTTTGGTCGGCCCGAGGCTATAGTAGAAGACACTTGCCCCGATGCCACGCAGTGGGACTGAACCCGGAACCGTGTGTTTCGTACAAGCTACATACCACTAGCCATTCTTGCACCTATATATATATATATATACGACAGGCTCCTTTCAGTTTCTGTCTACCAAATCCACTCACAAGGCTTTGGTCGGCCCGAGGCTATAGTAGAAGAAACTTGCCCAAGATGCCACGCAGTGGGACTGAACCCGGAACCATGTGGTTCGTAAGCAAGCTACATACCACATAGCCACTCTTGCACCTATATATATATATATATACGACAGGCTCCTTTCAGTTTCTGTCTACCAAATCCACTCACAAGGCTTTGGTCGGCCCGAGGCTATAGTAGAAGAAACTTGCTCAAGATGCCACGCAGTGGGACTGAACCCGGAACCGTGTGGTTGGTAAGCAAGTTACTTACCACACAGCCACTCTTACGTCTAGGAGTATTTTCTTCAAGAACACATCGCATGCACCGCTCGGGATTCGAAATCACAATCTTAAGATCACTAGTGCAAACATGATAATCACTCAACCATGAAATAACATACCTTTTTTTACTTGTTTTAGTAATTTGACTGTGGTCATGCTGGAGCACCACACGTACATTTTTCTCACAGTCTAAATAGAATATTCCAGACATTATCAACCTCACTTCTTCTCTTCGCTTCTAATATTGGTTTCAAATTTTTGCACAAGGCCAGCAATTTTGTGGGAGGAGGAGCAAGTCGATTAGAATCACCCCATTACTCAACTGGTACTTCTTAATCGACTTGGAAAGGATGAAAGGCAAATTCGACCTCGGCGGAGTTTGAACCCAGCATATAAATCCGGATCAAATGCCGCCAAGCATTTTGTTCGGGGTGCCAACGATTCTGCCAGCTTACCGTCTTTTTTATACTTCTAATATTATTCTTATTCTTATTTTATATTCTTAATGTCTCAAAATGACCCCCCCCCCTCCCCCACTTCTAGAGAAAGTAGGCGAATATATTGGAAGCAATTGGTACCGATTTAAGTGTTAAAGGGAGATAATCACAGAAATAAAATATTTTCCAAAACTGAAGACTAGAGGAGGGCTGTGGATATGCTTTTCCACCTCAATAAGCGTTTTCAGCACAGCAGTTCCCCTACCTTATATCCAGCAATCAAAACATATATATTCTTAAAACTGCCATATTTTTGACGTAGTTAATTTGGTTTTCATTTTTTCTTCTTGTTTTTGTCATTGGAGTGTGGCCATGCTGGGGCACCGACCTGAAGGATTTTCCACCAACGGATCGATCCTAGTACTGATTGAGTAGTCGGGTGCTCATTCTGAGTAGGCCTTTGTCAAGCTGGTAGTTTAGAATGATGCGAACAAACTAACACCGATTGCCAAGCGGTGAGTGAGGAAAAAGACACACGCTCATGTGCACGTAGACGCACGCACATATGCATATTATTATATATTCCAAATATATGTGTGTGTAGATCATATACATATATAGAAATATATATGGAAGACGCATATATATATATATATATATATATATTATATATATATATATATATATATACATTATATATACACACAAATATATATATTATATATATAGGTTATAAAATGAGATAGGGGTTTAAAAT
>NW_021827222.1:0-2500 GCF_006345805.1 Octopus sinensis | reverse complement strand
ATAGTCTCGGGCCGACCAAAGCCTTGTGAGTGGATTTGGTAGACGGAAACTGAAAGAAGCCCATCGTATATATATATATGTATATATATGTGTGTGTATATGTTTGTGTGTTTGTGTTTATGTTTGTGTGTTTGTGTTTGTCCCCCCAACATCGCTTGACAACCGATGCTGGTGTGTTTACGTCCCCGTAACCTAGCGGTTCGGCAAAAGAGACCGATAGAATAAGTACTAAGCTGGGGGGTCGATTTGTTCGACTAAAGGCAGTGCTCCTGCATGGCCGCAGTCAAATGACTGAAACAAGTAAAAGAGTAAGTATTAGTTTGCTCCCACATACGAAGCTGACACGGGAGTTAAATATAAATTAGACTGCAGACACAGACGATAAAGTTTTCATATACAGGTTGCTCGGGCTAAATTTGACGGCTAAGTTTTATGACCCCTTTTATTTTTCAGGAATAGCTCGATGTTTTAGTGAACGGTCATCGATGTTGCAGAGCATAAAGATTAAAGTTGTAGCTGAGAAAAAGTAAGCTGACATAGACAACTAAAAGTCATCTGAATTTTGGAAAAGCATTACCTCTATCATGATTATCAAAATGCCGAAATCATGACTGTTTTTTTTTATGGTTTGTGAACTCTGTAAAGGCTGTAAGATGTGACATGAACAGCCGCAACGGAGACTACGAGGCCGTGGCCAGCAGCCATTCTGACTGCGACCGCACGCCGATATTGATACCTACATCTTTCAACAGGGCCTTAGGCTCAATTCAGACGACTACGTGAAGCTGCTGGAGACTGTGGTCGGTCCTTGAGAGGAGAGGATAGCTGCTGGAAGGTCATATGTGTGGCAAGCAGGAATCGGTTTCTTGCCATACCTCCAGAAAAGGCCAGAAATGGTTGTCAGAGAATTTCTACCACTTCACCAGCCTCACTGTCTTTCCTCTTAATTCCCTCGATTGTAATTCCATGGATTATTACTTGTGGGGTGCGGCTTAGAAATACACCAGTCACTCTGCCTGCAATACCAAGGCCGAGCTGGTGGCCAAGATCAAAGATATTTTCGGAGATTTATTCAGGAACACAGTAAGGAATACATGCGCCAGGTTCTGAAGCCGTCTTGAGGACGCGGCGGAAGCTGAGGGCAGCTACTTTGAGTAAATTGTTTTCTCCTAGCCCTAATCTAGTTGATATCTTTTGATTTTTTAAAATATTTTAATTTTGGGATGGGTTTTCTTTTGTTTTCTTGTTTTCTTTTCCTTTTATGCAAACTGTCAAATTGAGCCCGAACACTCTGTAGACTACAGAGACAGACACTAAAGCAGACACAAATTGCATACTATATAACCAACTCATCCTACAATGGAGATAAGTCTCAATTTGGTTTTCGACTTCCCAGTGGTGCTGTTAATGCGATCTTCTGTACCGTGAGAAATACCGTAAGCAACACTATCTTACATGGATTTCTTTGAATTTATCAAGATATTTAGTTCCCTAAATCGTGAATCTCTGTGTTGTGTGGTGCCCCCAGACAGTGAAGTCGGCTAACCCAATACGTAGCAGAGTAGCAGTCAGGGTCGAGTTGAGTAGCAGTCGAACAGAGTAGTAGAGTCGAGTTGAGCAGCGGTCATCCGAACGTGCGACATAACAGTGGCGACAAAGATGAGATAGAACACACAACCATGTCGAACGTGCGACATAACACTCTGGAAAATCAAATTTGGCTGTTCATGAAAATTCATTGTAACCATGCCGATCCACATGTTTGAAGGCATAGAACATTCTCCTCTTATAAAGTTTTCGGTTGTGCTTTTATTTATAAGTACCTATGGCATGTCCCGTGGTTTTATATCTGAAATATAGGTTTATCGTCAATAAAGAATTATGTAAAAGAGGGTGAAATAATTTGAAGTAAGAAGAATCGTGTAATAGATCAAAGGGATCTTTTCGGTTTGAACGGCAGTTTTTTCTAGCGGTGTCATATGAAATTGTCACCTATAATTATGACCCTAGTATCGATCTATTGCATTTCAATCTCTTTTAGGGTTAGGATTAGTTAGGGTTAGGGTTAGGGGGAAGGGTATCTTTTTTTCTTCAGAAATGTAAATAAACCCAATCTGTTTCTTAAACGAGGGACATATTCATACGACACAGAATGACTTTACCTCAATAGACGTCATTGATTGGTTGAAATTGCAGAAATTGAAAAAAAAAACAAATATCTTACAAACTATATAGAATTTTCTCAATAAAGCCAAGAAAAAGATGTTTTATAACACATTCTACCAGTATACGAAGTTTAAAAGTGTTTAGTTACGTGGAAATTATTTTAAAAAACTGCCGTTCAAACCGAAAAGATCCGACCAAAGTACATAGTTTTTATCTGTTTTCATATCTCTATACGTAACGTACAGCAAACTACTGAAAGGAAATTCGGGACAATTCATCAATGTCTGTGTTTACAATACTTTTAGTAAAATTTACATTTTCATAATTCGTATGC
>NW_021827221.1:7500-10735 GCF_006345805.1 Octopus sinensis | reverse complement strand
CACCGGAAGTACGAAGGCAAAGTCGACCTCGGCGGAATTCGAACTCAGAACATAGCGGCAGACGAAATACCTATTTCTTTACTGCCCACAAGGAGCTACACACAGAGGGGACAAACAAGGACAGAAAAACGGATTAAGTTGATTATATCTACCGCAGTGCGTAACTGGTACTCATTTAGTCGACCCCGAAAGGATGAAAAGCAAAGTCGACCTCGGTGGAATTTGAACTTAGAACGTAGCGACAGACAAAATACCGCTAAGCATTTCGCCCGACGTTCTAACGATTCTGTCAACTCACCACCTTACGCAAGTATATACAATATATACATGATACGCATATGTGCATTCTTTATACACACACACACACACATATTTGTATACATACATAGATATGCACATACCTATACATATAAGTACCCATATATTTATACATAATCAGGGCCGGATTAAGGCCCATAGAGGCCCTCAGCACTTAAAAGGTTTTGGTGCCCTCATGTATATGTACATGGTTCAAAATGTAAACAAAAATAATTGAAAATGAAACAAAATTCGCAGCAAGATGGGAAATAATGTTTATTTTTCTATGCTTCCATTTTATTCATATTTGTAAAGTTTTCTTAGCTTTTTTTTTATTGCAAAAGTGTTCAATGATATCGTTAAAATTCATTTTACGTAAAACGTCTGCTTCTATACTTAGTAGAGATAAGGCATTACAAATATTATTTCAGCAAGTTTAAAGGGATTTCTTTTGTGCCGTAAACCATTTTCATTTCTGTAGCGCCCCGATCCCTTGATGCTCTAAGCACGTACTTATTTTGTTTAATGGGTTAATCCAGCGCTGACACAAATACATACACACAGGCAGAAACACACACGCAAACACACACGCAAACACACACACACATTTTCTCCACTTTTCCCTCTCCATACAGACTCAGTATTTTTCTATCAGGTGCACGTATAGGACTTTGTAAATTTCTTAACCCCCCTCAAAGGTTGTAAGCACCTATGATAAGCTGTGGACTGGCACCGACTTGCTGGGAGATATGAACCGAATAGCTCTTCAATGCTCCACACAACTATAAACACCGCAGCATACTACTAGTAGCAGCAGCAGCCGTTGCCCTTGCTGCTGCTGCCGATGATGATGATGATGACGATGACGATGACGATGACGGTGATGATGACGATGACGATGATGATGACGATAATGACGATGATGATGATGATGATGATGATGATGATGATGATGACGATGATGATGATGATGTTGATGTTGATGATGATGATGATGATGATGACGATGACGATGATGATGACGATGA
Source organism: Octopus sinensis (assembly GCF_006345805.1). Taxonomy (NCBI): domain Eukaryota; kingdom Metazoa; phylum Mollusca; class Cephalopoda; order Octopoda; family Octopodidae; genus Octopus; species Octopus sinensis. The sequence goes on along the minus strand of NW_021827221.1, from coordinate 9,410 downwards.
TGATGATGATGATGATGATGATGACGATGACGATGACGATGACGATGACGACGACGATGATGATGGTGATGATGATGATTCGGCCACCGTCGCCGCGTCCCCTGCTGATATTGGTCCGACCACCACCACCACTACTACTACTACTATTACATGAGACGGCGGGTTTGTAGCTCATCATCACATAGACGAGTCTATTAGTGTCAAAACATGACGTATTAACATCTCCCTGACATCGGAGATGAGCTAAGGAAGAATGACAGTGTGTGTTTCTATGTACGTCTAATGTGTGTGTGTGTGTGGGTGTGTAAATAAACATTCATAAATATATACATACAGACGCACCTACACACAAACACACACACACATACACACTCACACGCACACACACACACACACACACACATATATATATAATTTGATAAATAAAATATATGCATACATACATACATATATGTACGTACCTACATCTATATGTATATATACAAGCATATATATATATGTATATATATATATATATATATACATATATATATGTTTGTATATATACATATAGATGTAGGTACGTACATATATGTATATATATATATATATATATATATAGTGTAATAAATAAAATATATGCATACATACAAACATATATGTACGTACCGACATCTACGTGTATATATACATGCATATATAAATATATATAAGTACAGGACACCACAAAAAGACGTAAAACTCAACAGAAGCGAAAACGGAAAAGCCATTTTGTTACAACAGAAGGACAGAGACGTGGAACAGGACGAAAACGGGAAAAACATTATGTACAACAGAAAAACGAGGTACAGGAAAAATCCGCTTCATCAGCTGTCACTAGCAGACATAGCGTGTTTCGAAGGCTAGACAGGACACGTCTGGCCATGCTAGGCCTTCCTACGAGAGAATTAAAATAAAATAACCTCGCAGAGGGGTAAAACAAGCAAGAAAAAATGTAACACAAAAAGGGACGTAACAGAGAACTGCACAATAAAATACAAGAAAAAATACAAAATTAAAGATACATGTACAAGAAAATACAAAATATATACAAATATATACATACATACATACATACATATATATATAAGTATACATATATATATACATACATACATACATATATATAAGTATAGTGTAATTACGCCGCTATATGTATATGCAAGTGTATATATATATATATATACATATATGTATTGTTTATACTATTATTTGACTGAACGCCACGCATCCATTTCTAAGTAAATTTATCTCAATCTTTTTGATGCAACTCTATACTGTTTTCTCCCCTTCACCGTTTTCTCTCTCTCTCTCTCTCTCTCTCTCTCTCTCTCTCTCTCTCTCTCTCTCTCTCTCTCTCTCTCTCCCCACTCTTTCTCTTTTTCTCTCTGTCGTTGTTCACACGTGACCATGGCCCATCATTCTTTTTCTCACGTAATCATCTTTCTTTTCCTTCAGGACTGGACATATTCTACCTCTCTCTTCTATCTTTTCTCATTTCAAAGAAAATATTTCTCCAGCGTTCGCTATTTTACACTCATTTTGTTCTAACGACACTCTATGTTTATTTTCGTTCGGTTTCCCTGTATGTATCTGCCGTCCTGTTTTTGTTTCCCTGTATGTGTCTGCCGTTTTGTTTTTGACCCTCCATAAATCCAAAATTATATTTTGGTACTTATGGGAGCAAATGTCTTCGAAGACTCATATTGTCGTTCAGTGCTCAAAATAAGGAGTATATAGACAGCCGACAACTAATGAAGGGTTGTTCTTTGTGAATGTTAAGGTGTCGGCTTATTGTAATAGCTTATTATAACCATTACTACACAATTGGTATTCATTCAGTCAGAGCCATTCCTACCGAAATGGAATAACACTACACTTCTCGGGCAACC
>NW_021827221.1:0-2500 GCF_006345805.1 Octopus sinensis | reverse complement strand
TTTTATCATGGAGCAGGTCCAAGTTTTTGCAAATTACCCAGTGAATATACTGTGCTGCTCTATCATGCCTGTTGAGATACTCTGTTGGCGCAAGATAACTGCACATAGAGACAACATGATCAATGGTTTCATTTTGTTGTTTACGTACACGACATGTTGGGCTACTACCGTTCTTTAATATGTTGACCTGGTAGTTCTTTGGGCTTCTATGATAAAACCTTCTGTTTCTGATTTTAAGCCAGAAGACACTAATCATTGATGGGTAAGAGCTTTGTCAACATCGGAATTATTAGCTCCCTTTCGATATTTGCCATTGAGAGGTTTTCTTGCCATTTATCAGTAAGAATATCTAAGGCAGCAGTTTTAGCATGGGTTTTCATACGCTTAACTTTTTCTGTGCTCGTTTCTAATTCTGGAATTTGTTGTATTTAGAACTCACTTAGATATTCCTTTGCCTGTTTTGTTACTGAGTATGATGCTTTCTTGCTTTCATGCTTTGAAACAAGTTTTAACATCCAGTCATCAGAGTTTTTCAGATAGTGTCTAGGCCAATTGTGGCAATCTTCTTGTTAGTTCCAGTTGTAAAAGTTCACGGCCACCCTCTTTTCTTGGCAGGTAGAGTCGTTCTATATCTGCCATTTCGTATTTTTCTGTCAAGATAACATATTTCAGTAATTGACCAGTTAATGATATTGAAACTGTAAGTCACGACCGGTATGGCCAAAGTATTGATCGCTTCAATCCTGTTTCTTGCATTCAGCTCTGTCTTGAGTATTGCCCTTATCCTGCGGTGACATTCTCTTCTGATCCTTTCCCTCATCATTGAATGTTTGATTCCCTCACCTTCAAATACCCGTAGGTATTTGTAGCTCTCCGCTGGTTCTAACTCCCATGACATTCTGCTGGTCAAGATTAACGTTGGGTGTTTCTGTCATTTTTCTTTAGATAAAGGTGGCTTTTGCACATTTATCGAAGCCAAATTGCAACCTGATGTCACCACTGAATTGTTTAACAATTGTTAGTAAGCCCTGTTGTTGTTGTTGTTGTTGCTGTTGTTGTTGTTGTTGTTGTTATTCTTATCATCATCATCATCATCATCATCATTGTTGTTGTTGTTGTTATCATCATCATCATCATCATCATCATTAAGGCAGCGAACTGACAGAACCGTTAGCATGCCGGGCAAAACGCTTAGCGGTATTTCGTCCGTCTTTACGTTCTGAGTTCAAATTCCGCGGTGGTCGGCTTTAATTCTTTCGGGGTCGATAAACTAAGTACCAGTGAAACGCTGGGGTCTATGTAATCGACTAGTCCCCTCCCTCACAAATTTCAGGCTTTGTGCCTTTCGTAGAAAGGATTATTATTTTTAATATCGTCGTCCTCATTATCGTCATCATCATTATCGTCATCATCATCATCATCATCGTCATCATCATCACCATCATCGTCATCATCATCATTAGCAGGATTTTATTTTGAGCTTTGGTGACAACAAATATCCTCAAATTTCAAGAAACTTCCTTGAGATTCTTGCAGAATACCGGATGGTACTTTTCTGCAGGCTGACAATGCGAGTTTCAATTCCAATTACTTTCAGTCTTTTAAATAGTATTTTTGGCGCTCTGACAGAAATAAATATCGTTTTAGTTTTCTACGGTCTCTTCCGCTCTCTGGACAGATCTCAGTTTTTTTCAATTTCTTTCATAGCGACTCTGCTATCATAGAGAATTACAAGATCTATGATCTTACGCTGTTTGCATATTTTGTCCTCCTTAATCATATCTGATCTTTCTTCAATAGTATAGTCAGTCTTTATATGGAATCACAAGATCCTGTAATTTTCATCTTCTAACACAGCCTCTACTTTGTGTTCATAGCACTTTTGTATTATTTTGAAGTCACACATTCGACAAATGCACTCTTTTACCTACACAGTCGTATACATTTATACTCCTTTTGCGTTAGTACATTGCAGTGACTCAAAATGTCATTGATACTTTCGTCTGTTTTGTCCATCCTTGCCTTTATCGGCTTTGTTCTAATGGTTTGTTCCTGAGCGGCTATAATTAGCGTTTCGCTCTCCAGTTCCGCCAGCCAGAGCCAACGTTATTTATTTCCAACATTCTCGGTTGTTTGAATTGGCTGTGTAATTCCATTTCTTTTCATTTGCTTGTTCCATTGTTACTCTTTTCCTCTTCGAATTCTTTTCCTGTTTCCAGTCAATTTTGGGGGTATCGCTGGCTGCATACAATATTCTTTCTTTATTCTGCACAGCATATTTTTTCAAACCCAGTATCGCAGTACTAATGGTGTTTTCTGCATTTAGTAATCCTCTGCCACCTACCTTTCTTGGTAGGTAGAGCTTGTCGGTATTACTTTTAGGGTGGTGAGAGTTGTGCATAGGGAACAGCTTTCTAGTTCTATACAAGTTCTGTAGCTCGACTTCTGTACCTTTCAGAAATGGAGCAGAGTATCTCAATCCTGGTATGGCTCATGTATT
>NW_021827220.1:0-11080 GCF_006345805.1 Octopus sinensis | reverse complement strand
CAAAGAATAAGTCCTGGGGTGGATTTGCTCGACTAAAGTTGGTGCTCCAGCATGGCCGCAGTCAAATGACTGAAACAAGTAAAAGAGAGTACATGTCTGTGTTTGTCCTTCCCTCACCCCCCACCCCACCGCTTAACAATTGGTGTTGGTTTGTTTACCTCCCAGTAACTTAGCGATTCCGCAAAACAGACCGGTCTACAGTCCAATGACAGAAACAGCTGTCAGACAAAAGACTATCAATATAGCAGAGCTTGAAAAAATATGAAAACCTGATGTCCTAGAATAAGTGGTGGCGGTGGGGAAGTTGTTGAGTAGGTGGGGGAACCCTATGGCATTACTTAATTTATAGTTATATATATATTTTTTGCATAAATTTTTGAAAAAAAAATTGTATCCCCAAAAGAATGAGATATGGAAATGGCATAGATTTCATAGAAAAATTTTATGGGAGAATTTGAGAATATAAAAAAAAATGAAAAAAATATTAAGTAGACAATTAAAAAATGGGAAACTGTTAATGGCTAATAGCCGTGCTGGTGGCAATGGTGGTGGTGGTGATGGCGGTGACGGTGATGGTGGTGGTGACGGTGGTGACGATGGTGACTGTAGCGGAAGTCATAAAGGTAGCTTGTGGCGCGGTGATGAATGATGATAGTGATGGTGACAGCGGGGAGGTGGCTGTCATCGTGGGTAGTTGCGGCGGCGGCGGTGGTGGTGAAGGACGTGAAATTATTCTTGTTTTGCAGCTTTCTGAGTGCAAAGATTGCTTTCGATAACAAAAAAAAAATTTTTTTAAATAAAGAAAAGAAAAGAAAAGAAAAAAGCATAAATTCGAATAAATTCGTTTTTTGATGCACTAAAATTAAAATGTTTGACTAATGCAGTTGTAGAATGGACAATTTCGTTTTTATTTCTTCTTTTTATTTCTCTCTCTGGAATGTCTAAAAAAACCAAAATGTCTGAAATAATTTCACAGCAAATGTACTATCTACTATTCTGTAACATTACTTAGCTCGGTTATATTCTAGCATTAAATTTTAACTAATAGCTTCTGTATATATATATATATATATATATTATATATAATTTTTTTTTTAGAATTTTGAATATTTTTTTGAGTGGTTGGTGTAACACTGCGCTTTGTTTAACACTTTGATTTAGTGTAGCCTCAATCAGACACTTGCAGTTTTTATCCCAAACAACAAACACACCGTTATATTTAACTTCTTTGAGTAGTAGGTTTAAAGAGGTGCTTTAACCCCCATGTGTTTGTGTAGCCTCAACTGAACACTTGTTGTTTTAACCGCAATAATGCACCAGTTTATTTAACTTCTTTTGAGTGGTAGGTCTGACACGGTGCTTTGTTTAAAAGAACGATTCTCTCCTCTGTCTATGCCCATGCCCAGATAGGACAACTACTGTCTCAGGATCGCCATTCCGGAGAGTAGGAAGGCCAGCTGACAAAAGGTTGTGAAGAATGTCCCTCATCTATGACCTAATATTAATATCTGAAACGCTAAGCCACGTGTGCTTTTTCATTTGGTTAGCGGCGCCCTCTCTTTAAGTTTGTTTCTTTCTCTTTAGTCAGAAGTGAAGGCAGTATTCATGACTCGTGACAGGGCCTCTGAGACTGGCGAGAAGGAGGAAGGTGTCCTCAACTCGGAAACCTGGGCCGCTTGCAACAGGATCAAGTGCACTAAAGGTACTTAAAGTGTAAAGTAGTGGTGGGCAAATTTGACCTCGATGGGAATTGAACTCAGAACGTATAGTGTCAGAACAAAATAGCGTATGACTTTCTGTCCGTTGCTTTAGCAACTGCGCCGGGTTGTCTCTAACGCCTTTACACGCGCGAAGGGAAAAGTAGTGGCTTTACTGAGAAAGGTGAAACAGAGAAAAAGAAAGATTATATATATATATATGTGTGTGTGTGTGTGTGTGTGTGTGTGTGTGTGTGTGTGTGTGTGTGTGTGTTTAGGTAAGAAGATTGATAGAGTGGTGGTATTGGCGGTGTCTTATAGCACAATGGATCCATCTTCGCAGTGTATAATCATTTTAAGTAGTGTTGTGGCGGAAGTTCTAGGAAAATACTGCATGAAACATATTTCTACTACTACTACTACTACTACTACTACTACTACTAGCAGATACTCGACAGCCAAAACGTAGCATTCATTTATGCTGACACACACTTTCACCATTACCACTATCAACAACATCAGAGCACCTGCTACTCACACGCCACCTATCGGTGTTGCCAACATACACCCACATATACGCTTTACAGGACGGGTATCAAAATATATGGCGCCATTACGCACGGAGAAGGTAATCATCTACAAAAGACACACACTCAGACAAAACAACATAACACACACACACACACATAGATAAATATGTAAATGATAGAGTGTAATGGAGAAAGAAAGAGGGCACAAGAGATAGTAGTCAGCCTACAATAAGGCGAGCGAAAGAGAAATAGTGTGAAAGGGAGGAGAACGAGTAACGAAAGAAGGAATAACGTGAGTAATAGAGGAGAGGTGGAAAGAAGTTAAAGTTCTATAATACAGAGGGGGAATTAGAGGGGTGATGAGGTAGAGTGAGTGAATGAATAAGACAAGAATGGAAGAGTTAAACAGAGAGGGGATAGAAAGACGTTGAGAAGTGAAGAGATGTGGAGGTAGATTTTGGTAGAGATAAAAAGACGAAGGAAGTTTATATATACACATAACGCATATGTAAACGTACATGTTGCATATTTATTACATCATACTTTGTTACTGTGTGGACTGAGATCCCCGTTAACAGGCCGCTGGTATTTATAGAGTGTTAAACACTTTCGGTGTGCAAATTAGGGACTCCTTCATAGAGTAACTGCTGCATTTGTTAAGTATATAAGCAGTTAGGCTGCTTGTTTTTCTGGAGACTGTCAGAATGATGTGGACGCTTCTGATGAGAACCCAATAAGGTTCGAAAATCGATTAAGGTTGTTCATCATTTTTTTCTGTCTGCGGAGAAATAGGTAAACTTTGCCCGTTACATATATATCACAGAATGAGAGAGAGGGAGGGAGAGAGATATATATATATAATTCTGAGGAGAGAGGTTAGTCGGTGCCGAGTACCAATATTCGAGAAGACAACAAATGACTTTGACAGGATATGTATACAGCACGTAAAGAGCAAGGATAAGTACCACAAAATATTTTTCCCGACACACTAAGGAATTTCCCAATCCACTGACCTTACGAAAAGAAATAATGAAATATGTGACCGAGTCAATGAAAATAATGAAGTACAGTGAATGGAAAAAGGTGAGAGGAATAATAATAACTGAAGGAAGACAATACAAAATACCAGAAGAAAATAGAGCAAATAGGCTTCAAATAAAAATCATTAAGAATCACTGAAAGTTTCGTTTTTGTAATTGGTTTGTGAGATACTAAATGTGTACTCGTTCGTGTGCTGAAATATATGTTGTTGTTGTTGTATCTCCGGAGGGTCATTGTGCCAATAATAAGCGTACACATTGGTGCTATTTCATTTCTTTACCTTTTTATTAGTCAATTGGTTAGCCATTTAACCAATTAACTAATCAATTGTTTGATTAATTGTTCGGTCAATCAATCTACCAATCAGTTACGTTTGTCAAAGTGCTTCCGCCACCATTAAGTATTTGTCAATGACATGTTGCTTCTACTCCAAGTCATGACAAAAAAATAATAAATAATTATAATAAAGTGAAATAAAATCAATACATGTAGTTGTTTTCATTGTGACCCTACAGAGATGTGACAAAATTACTGAAAAATATCAGCAATAAACACCGTATTCTGGCTAATTAAGCCATCGTCAGACTGCAAATGGACATTGGTTTAACTTCGAAGTCACTTTTAAAAAAATTCTTCTTTTAGAAAAATAAATTTGTACTCTACAAAAGTATAGAGTAACCTGTTAGATTAATGTTAAATAGTTATTATAACTAAACATAAAAACAAACATGAACATACACACACACCACACACACACACACATATGAAGGTAAATGACAGAAATAAACCCCGTTATTTTTTGCAGGTACTACGCCAGTTTGGGAATGAAAAATGTTACAGTGTTACTAACACATATATGCACTCAGGTACACTTCCATGCACGTTACATATATACGAGTGTGTGCGTGTGTATGTGTGTGTTTGTCTGTGCGCATATGCGTACGTGCATGTATGTATGTATATATAATATGCAGACACTATACACACACAAGTGAGGTTTGTCCAATGATTTCAATGTATTCTTTTTATGTGTAAAGTTTTAAAAAAATATCGACAAAGAATTGCTAAGACCTGCTGATAATTACCAACGGCAAATTTTCATGTCCCATTTAACCAATAATAATTTTAAAATAAATGCATATTAATTAAAAAAAAAAGAGAAGCAAAACTTGAAAAAAACGCCAATTTATATTTTATCATCTAAACAATATAGGATTTGATTGGTTTCCAAGCAAAATGGCTGAAAATTTTTGCTGTTATTTTTACGGTGTTCAATGATAAAATTTAAATATTTCCTCAAAAATAGGAAAACTACGTGCTGAAAATAAGAAAATTCTATAAGGTCCATGAATTGGATTTTTGTTGAGTAATCAGAACTGCTGTGTTTTTCCCCAGCACCAGCAACAACTAGATCAACAGTAATGACAACATCAGCTACAAGAAGAAGAAGAAGAAGCATTGAGAGCAAATATAATGCTTGTATCAGCTGTAGAAGAATGGAGGATTTTGTTGTTGTTGGTCGGCGTAGACCCTTCCTCACCACCGTCAATTCTTCCCCGTCATATCTAATGCATTCTTCAAAGACTTATTTTGATGGGAAAAAAGGGGGAGGAATTTTGTACTCCATTGAGTGGACTCTTGTTTGTGATTAATCCATTTTAATTTGAAACCGGAAGGATGGAAAACAAACACAACAAAGAAATAAACAAAAACACATACCCAAAAAAGAAAAAAAAAACCTAGTAAAATAATTCCCTGGGCAATTTAAGAAGTGAAAAAAAAATCAAACCTGAACTGAAGAATCAAACCGAAACGCATGGTTCTTTGTCAAGAATATAATTAGAACAACGACAACAACAACAACAACAAAAAGTAATAATAACAGTTTTGGATTTAGGCATAAGGACAGAAATTCTGAAATAAGAGGCGGAGGCGGTGATGGCGGTGGTGTGTTGTGGCAGTCGATGCAATCGACTCCAGCACTTGGCTGCTACAACTTCACGTTCTTAGTTCAAATCCCGGTGAGGTCTAGAGAGCTTTCATTCTTTTGAGCTCGAATACAGTGAAGAACCAATAGAAATACCAGCGCAAAGCATTTCTTTTTCGACGCACCAAACTTCTAGCAGCTCGCTCGCCAATAATGATATTAAATCAGCCAATAGAAACAAAAGCAATAACAATAACGACAGTTTCGGATTTAGGTACAACGCGTGAAAGAAAGAACGGTAGAAGTGAAGTCAGCCAAGACTATCGACTGCAGCACTTGACTGGTAACTGGTACTTTATGTTTCTAAGTTCAAACCCCATCGAAATCAACTAGTGTGCCTTTCATCGGTTCGAGGTTGGCGGTGGTGGTGGACAAACACAGACACACAAACATATACACACACATACATATATATATATTTACATATATACGACAGGTTTCTTTCAGTTTCCGTCTACCAAATCAGGTCACAAGGCTTTGGTCGGCCCGAAGCTATAGTAAAAAACACTTGCCCAACTTGCCACGCAGTGGGACTGTACTGGGAACCATGTGGTTCGTAAGCAAGCTACATACCACACAGCCACTCCTACGCTTTGGCTGACGGTTAGTAAGGAGAGACACAAATAAGAAAGAAGAAAACAAAGGACCACTGATGCGGTCACAGGAATGTGACGAAAGAACTCTGGCCGAAATAAGATTAAGATTAATGTAAAAAATAAATAACACTAAAGCAAAGTAACACCAAATATATAGTGCGTGTGTTTTTATTGGCTAAACTGGCAAAATGACCATTCCGAAATATAACAATATATATATATATATATATATATATATATATATATATATATATATATATATATATATAATATATATATATATAAGAAATTGAGATGACAAGGTGATACTCAGGCATTCAAACACGAGCCCACTGCATCTTATAGCAGAAACGGCTGTAAGCTAATGGAGTTCAGAAGACAATCGCTTATTCCTTTGTCATCTCAATTTCTTATTACCGGTCTGTACCCAACTACCGTTTCGTTCTGAACCATATGTATACTGAGTTCTACATCAGGTTATTAATATCGTAATACCTAAGTGAAATATATATATATACGCACACACACAGGTGAATGGTCAAGCTTATCGTGAGATTACCTAATAACGACAGTATAGCATTGCAGTTGCTACATTTCGTGTTATAGCTGATTGTGAACTTCTGAGAATATCTTCATTTAAGAATTATTTGTGCAATCTCTACTTTCCGAAAACAAATTTACAATCAACGCATTTCTTTTCCTTTTACGTTCAACAAATCAAGTTTGCAGCTGTAATTGTTTTCTTGAAAATAATTTAGCTGTGGGTGAACTTCATCCAAGTGTAATTTTAGTCTATTCAGAAGTCAATAGAGCGATCATATTATTATTATTATTATTATTATTATTATTATTATTATTGTTGTTGTTGCTGTTGTTGTTGTTATTTCCATTATATAGCAATTACATAAGTCATTATTAAGTTCATATCTCCAAGAAAAATGTACTTCATAATTCAATTTTCTTCTATAACTATAATTAATACGATTCTGTTTACTATTTTCGATGTTTTCTTTCCGTTCTTCCCTGATGTTGTTGATGTTGTTATGCCCAGCCCAGGCTTCATTCAGATTTCAGACAAATATCTTTAAAACTTCTGCATGAAAGCTTTCTTAAATAAATGTAATTAGAAGAATAATTAATTATTTAACAAGACTGATAGTTTAGAGATGGTATTTAGTACAAATTCAATGAATATGTAGTCGCTACTCAAAGTTTGTATGACTTCATATCGTGTACTGTATGCATAGAATGTGTAAATTATGCAATGTGTGCATGTTATATAACGTATGTACGTTATCCACACTGTGTGTTGTACAATGTCTGTTATGCAAAGTGTGTTATGCAATGTATGTATATTATGCCCTGTGTACAAATCACGCAATATGTACATGTTATGAAACAAGTGTGTTGGCATTGTGTGTATGTTAGGTAATGCGAATATGATATGTAATGTGGGTTATGCAACGTATATTATGCAATGCGCGTTTTTCAGCATGTACTATGCAATGTGTGTTATGTGTGTATTATGCAGTATGCTTTATGTGAAATGTCATGCAACTTGTACTATGTAATGTCTGTTTTATGCAATGTGTGTTGTGTGTGTATTATGCAGTATGCTTTTTGTGAAATGTCATGCAACTTGTACTATGTAATGTCTGCATTATGCAATGTGTGCATGTAACACATTTAAAGTATAAAGCTCCATCCCGAGTCATATAAACTCATAGGGCCGGTTTCCAGGATTCTCTGGCGTGTATATACTCTCCACTGGCAGTATACCAGTCCATCGTAAGAAACCTTATTTTTGTCAGCTGAGTGGACAGAAGCAGCGCAAAATGAAGGGGTTTTGCTCAAGAACGCAAGGTACCGCCGTTCCAGGAAACCACAATCTTATGATTATGAGTCCTATACCCTAACCACTAAATCATGTGTCCCCACTTGCATGCAATTCCTTGGGGGAATATTACGTAGTGTGTGTATACTACGCAATGCATTTTGGCTTATTTTTCTAATTTCTCACCAGTAGAGACAGAACTGATCTCGAACCTAGAACAACTAGATAATCATTCATTTGATAGAATATAAGACACACATTTCTCCACCCACAAAAACCTCAAAATAAGAAAATTATCCCGGCTTCTATGTGCGCCACTGGGCCTATATTATATGATTTAATGCAGTAAAAATTTGTAGCATAGCGTCGTAGATAAAGACGTTGGTTAATGTAGTGCAGTCACCTGGAGGTTCAGTGTTTAATCTCAAGCAAGGGTCTGAGTTGAATTCCAAGGTGAATTCACAAAACATCAACTGAAGCAAAACAGGCTATGAAACTCAGAGAGCAGAATGAGAACAGTTCACCTCTTTGGATCAAATAAAGGGTTAGATTCAAAATTCTGATACAACGACCGAATTCATCTCAAGACACCCGAAAAAGGCTGGAATGTACAATAGCTGAATCGTAGCGAAAGCAACAATCGAGACGAAGAGACCAGTCTGACTAATTAAACAGTATTCTTTTATTTGTTTCAGTTATTTGACTGTGGTCATGCTGGAGCACAGCCTTGAAGTGTTTTTGTCGAACAATTCGACCTCAGGGTATATTTTTTTAAAGCTTAGTACCTATTCTATAGGCCTTTCTGCCGAATCGCTAAGTTACGGGGACATAAACAGACGGACACTAGTTGTCAAGCCTTGATGTTGTGGTGGTGGTGGAGAACATACAGCCAGAAAGACACACACACACACACACACACATATTATATATATTAATACATACATTCATACAAACATTACATATATATATATTAAATATATATATATATATATATATATTAGACAACCTATCATAGAATCGTAGAAGGCACTTGCGTAAGTTGCCTCTCAGCATGACAAAACCGTAACCCCACGGATACGAAGCGAACTTCATGACTATATACGGATTACATACATACAACATACATACACACATACATACATACATACATACATACAACATACATACATAATACATGCATACATGCATACATACATACATACATACATACATACATGCATACATGCATACATGCATACATACATGCATACATGCATACATACATACATACATACATACATACAGCATACATTCTACACATACATGCATACATGCATACATACACACATACATACATACATACATACAATACATACATATACATTACATGCATACATACATACATACATGCATACATGCATACATACACACATACATTCATACAACATAATACATACATACATTACATGCATACATACATACATACATACATGCATACATGCATACATACACACATACATTCATAATACATTACATACATACATACATACATAATACATGCATACATACATACATACATACATGCATACATGCTATACATACATACATACATACATACATGCATACATGCATACATACCATACATACATACATACCATACATACATACATACATGCATACACGCATACATACACACATTCATAATACATACATTCATTACATACACACCACTACATACATACATACATACATACATACCATGCATTGCAACATACATACATACATGCATACATACATACATACATGCATACATGCATACATACATACATACATACATACATACATGCATACATACACCATTCATAATACATACATACATACATTACATACATACATGCATACATGCATACATACATACATAACATGCATAATGCATACATAATCATACATACATACATACATACATACAGGCATACATTCATACATACATACATGCATACATGCATACATTCATACATACAACATACATACATACACATACATTCATACATAATACATACATACATATATACATACATTCATACATACACACATACATACATACAGGCATACATGCATACATACACACATACATTCATACTACATACATCATAATACACACATACATACATACATACATACATACATACATACATAATAAGACATACATACATACATACATGCATACAGCATACATACAAACACACATTCATACATACATAATAACATACATACCCACTACACCACATACAGGCATAACAACATACAGAACATAATACATACATACATACATACATACACACTATACATACATACATACATACATAATACATAACATACATGCATACCGCATACATACCACATTCATACATACATACATACATACATAATACATACATACATACATACATACATTCATACACACATTATACAACTTATGCATGCATATATTCCAACCATAGAGTATATGTAAACCTAAACAAAGTTTGTGCTTATATAATTCATTTTCATCGTCAAACACACATGTTCTGCAAGTTCATTACACACACACACATACACAGACATATATAATATATATATCTATATATAATATATATATTATATATATAAACTTCATTGTTACATGTTTGTGGTGTTATACATATAGATATATAATGCATCACTTCAGTGCAGCGATACCCAAACACACACACACACACAGATACACACAAGGGCAAAATTACAATCATATATGTATGTATATATGCATCCCCTTAGTGCAGCATTATATACGCATTTTTCAAAATTATGCAACATCGCATATGTATATATTTAACTCCAGCAACGTCAATAATTGGAACAAATGCATAAAATCTGTTAGACGGCGCCGCCATATTCTCGAAGATGGATTCTTGATTTGATAAAGAAAAAAAAAAACGACAAAAATATCTAATGGATACATAAACACGTCAATACATACATTTATACATAATATATTATATATATATATATATATATATATATATATATCCATCTATCATACGTAAGATGGATAGTGATAATGACAACAGGATTATGTAATTATTAAGACATTCACGGAAAAAATATGCAGAGAGAGAAGGTGGAAGCGAGAGCAATGTAAGTATGTATCGTATGGGCGTATGTATTTTAGTATATGGATAAGTTACTGATGAATGTTTCTATATACATGTTTAAGTTTTGTTTGTGTGTATAACGTACATACACAAACATTCCTACACACACGAGCATAAATACATGCATATATCACACTTTTTCTCATCTATACACATATCAAAACTTTTAAGCGCATACTTATATAAATACATATAGACTCTCACTCTATTATCTCTCTCTCTCTCCCTCACACACATACACAC
>NW_021827219.1:5000-10980 GCF_006345805.1 Octopus sinensis | reverse complement strand
AATGAGATTATGTTAGAAAAAGCAACCTGAGGAGAAGAATTGGGCAAGCGAATAACTGAACTTAATATGGGGATATGTATTGAAGACGGAAAACGAAATGAGATAGAAGTGACAGTGAGAGAGAAGAGAGAGAGAGAGAGAGAGAGAGAGAGAGAGAGAGAGAGAGAGAGAGAGACAAAGAAAGCGAGGGAGAGAGAGTGAGCGAGAGCGATTTGGGTGAGGTGTGTGTGCGTGTGTAGCGTAGCTTTCTTTACAAGTTTACATTCTTCTGTCTAACTGATTGATTTACAACGTAACATTCAGGAAACGACTTGTTGATATAGTGTTTGTGTTTAGCCCTAGGTCAATCCTGATTGAGTAAACCTATGATCAATGATATTGCTCTTCTTTATCATGTTTTCAGTAATTCTAAAACTGCATTATTTAATATATACCATTATTTTGATGTCTGTCTTATGTCGTTTGCTTCTAGTCATACGTGTCGTTGCTGTTGACAGCGTGTAATTAACGCTGATTGGTTTCTCCCGCCGATTCGTTTGTTAAGCATTTCGTTTCAAGATTTGGCAATTGTATTCAACAATATAGTCTAGTGATTAAGCTTCCTGACTTTTATACAGGTGCACGAGTTCGATTCCAGGCATGCGGACTCGTTATTTCACGCGCAGACATAACCATCTGATAAAGGTTCTATTTCCAACCACATGGTTTCGGGCTCAGTCTCTCTCCGTTGCACCATGAGCAAGTATCTTCTACTATTTCTCGCAGCCAATGTGAATAAAGGCTTGCTTTGCAACCGCGTGGTTTCGGGATCATTTCCACTGCTCGGCATCTACTATAGCCTCTGGCCCACCAATGAGTGAATTTGGCTGTTGGAAACTACGTGTAAGTACTTCACAAATATACATACATACATATGCTGAACAATTAAAAAATCTGCAGTTACTCTACCCAGACAAGTTCGGGTTTATATGTGTAATTATTGAGGCCCTGGGATATGTAATACACTGCCTAAATTCCAATTTTGAGAAATTAGGTTTCTCAAAACCAGAAAGGAGAAAGCAAATTCGGCGACTACAGATCCAATTCTTAACTGGAACTGTAAAAATCTGTAAAACTTTCCAGAAGTTTATCATTTAAATATATATGAGCGTGTCTAGATATGCAACCATATGCATGAGAGTAAATACATAAGACAAAACATACATGTACACATACGTACATAAAAAAAATGCCATGTTGTTAATGTTGAAATTCCAATGAAACAGCCTTGGATCTAGGTTAGAAACCGGTTCTTTCTCAATTGGAAAGAAATTTTGAAATAAAACTGAATAATGACTACATACATACATACATAATACATACATAATATATACATACATACAAAAATACCCAATTATTGATGTTGAAATTTCAATGAAACAGGCTCCTTCGCCCAGTGTGCTAACGATTCTGCCAGCTCACTGCCTTAATAATAATAATAATAATAATAATAATAATAATACCACAGATTTGCTTGTCAGTTGTTTGACCTTAACCAGTTGAGCATGTCCCTTAGTGGCTGACGATATGTGCATCTCTGATCACGAGCAGAAGTAGTGGGGGAGCATCATAGCCATGTGTTGAGAGGGATTCTTTGGGGTTTGAATAATTCACCTCTGGAAACATGGGTGGTTCTTTCAACATCCTTAAACAACCCTTATTCAGGGACCTTTTGAGCGGGATGGGCTACTCAACCTGAAGAAAATTCTAACTGGGCCCCACCTGCAAGGTCATGTGCTGTTTATCTTGATATGAGATCACCATGTCGCACACATGGTTGTGATGCATGTGCCTGGGGTACCTTTATCAGACGGGTAGTCATGATGGGTATATTGGGCTTCATATATTTTACCCCAGTGTCACTTTGATGGCATGCACTGCTCTCTCACTCAATAATAATAATAATAATAATAATCCTTTCTGCTATAGGAACAGAGCCTAAAATTTTGGTTGGAGGGGACTAGTCGCGATTACATCAACCCAGCACTTGACTGGTACTTATTTTATCGACACTGAAAGGATGAAAAGCAAAGTTGGCTTTCGTGGTGCTTGAACTCAGAAGGTATAGAAGCGGAACAAGCATCATAAGACATTTTGTTCGACGCTCTAACGTTTCTGTCTCTCCACTACCCAAGATCATCTCTAAGCACATAGCTTGTCTTACCTCCTTTCCGGCTCGTTAAATAACTTATTAATTCAGGGTGGTGGTTTAGCATGTTTGTTAGGGAGTCGGACGAGATGTTATAAGTGATCCAGTATTCCGAGTCCGAACTCAGTTGCCGACGGCCAGAACTGATCTGACGATCGTAGGAATACAATCGTGTGCATATGAGGACGTACACACACAACCCTTCATCAAGTACGCGAGATGGTTATATTGTGAGAATTCTTTTCGTAGTATTGATAGAACCCTGTCCTGCTTCTGAAACTTAGAACATTCCAGCCTGTTATACATTTAATACTCATAACATAGCTTACTTTTAATGCCTATAACTTCCCAGTCTGCAATGGACATGATGCATCTACGTAAGTCGGCAATCATGTGATGAGGCTTTCATCCATTAGCAGATCGATAATGATTGAATGCTAAAGTCTCAAAAGTCATCTCGCCACCGTCGCAAAATCTCCAAGATTTACACTTCATGATTATTGACTGACAGAGCAGTGACGTTTCAATCAACAATCAAAAGTTTAAAACCCTCAGAAAACCCCTGATATAGTTATTGCAAGATAAATGTGGCCGAATGGTTAACAAGTTGACTTCGTAATAAAGAGGCCAGGGGTTCAATCTCGATGTGTGATATCTTAAGCAAGAGTCGTTGACCTTAGGTTATTTCAAAACTTATAACCGAAATTCGGTCGACAGAAGCTTGTTAAATGGATTGTCCATGTAACTCCTTGGCCCATTTTTGTCCCATTGAGTCACGTTGATTCTCTCGATCAGATTACTTTCAGGGTACATATCTTTGACGCCTGTCTTCGTGGTTAGTATATTCGGCTTGTAATCGTAAGGTCGTGAGTTCGATTCCAGCCAACGAGGACACTTTATTTCTCAGTACTTCTATACACACAGGTGGCAAAAATGAGCTGCGCCTGTAATTAAATGAGCCAGCCTTGTCACACTCTGTGTCACGTTGGATCTCCCTGAGAACTACGTAAAGGGAACGTGTATCTTAGAGTTCTCGGCCGCTTAAATCTCTAGCAGGCTGTTCCTGGAACACTCGTCGTCGTAACTGACGGAGAACCGATACTACACACTTTTGTAGAATTAGCCACCTCACATTAAATTAACAAGAACGTAGTTCGTGTGATTGAAGAACTGAATGCTCATTATGGAGACCGACGGAGAACTCATCACTTGTACCAGAGTATATAGGGATGATGCAGAGGAAGACTAATTAACAGAAATGATGTTGGAAGGTAAAAGGGGGGGGGGGGGGCGGAAAAAAAGAAAGGATGTCAGAGGAGGGATTTTGGGTGGTGCAGATGAACAACAAAGTTTCATATTCCTGGTGACTGGAGGAAGATAAGAAAGAAAAAAATAAAGGAAAAAGAAATATATTTGAAGATAACGATTCAATTGATCTGTGGTTATGTCAGAGTGTATCACGATGACAAGGTAATAGGATCTTGCGGAGATGATGATGACGACGACGATGATGATGATGATGATAATGATGATGATGGTGGGTGTTGGCAATATAGTTTACATTCGCTGTCGTTGTCACTCACACCATGGTTAACCCTTCACATATAACCCCCATCATACGTCTAATAACCAAAACATACCAGCCTCAATCGAACTCAACTAAGTATCATCAACTCTTATAGGCGGAGGGATATCTTTAAAAATGGCAATGGAATGCAAAAATCTTGTAAGTTGAAGGAAGAGTGATGACCCGTGGCCTAGTGATTAGGTTGTTACACTCACAATCTTATCGTCGTGGTTTCGATTCCGGGACAGGGAGGTGTGTTGTGTTCTTGAGGAAAACATTCCATTTCTCGTTGTTGCGCCAGTCCATTCATCTAGAAATGCATATCTTTTTAAAGGACCGGTGTCCCTTTCAGGGCTAATGTTGTGATCTCAGTAGCATATACGCTATGAAAACCGGGTAACTACAGGCCTCCATATAATTTCCAGGAATCAAAGACAGGAACATCGAGGGAACTTGCTTTTACAGAAAGCATACACAATAGCTATTCAGAAACGAATGAGAGATTGAAGAAAAAATCCACCCCCATTTCTAAGGTGGATATTATTAACACAAGAGACCCGTACTTAAGGTGAAGAATATAAATGTGTGGTGAGAATGGAATAAAAGTTCTGGGAGTTAACATCAGCTTTAAATAAGATAAATTATATTTTTAACAAAGATATTATTTAAATGTTACATACAAAGCAATTTACCCGCCAAGAATATAATAATCGAAAGAATAATTTCTCACAGAGAAAGAAAGGAGGCTGTTTTTGTTTCCTTTTTATCTTATTTGTTTTTTGCTTTTTTTTTTCGAAGAGGATGATAACTACTTTCCTCCGAGCGTTGAAGCGAAAAGTGTGAAGAATGTTATTGACATACATTGTCAGGAATGTGGCCACTTCATAATGCCTCAGGTTCAATAATAATAATAATAATAATAATCTTTTCTATATCGGCCCCGACTGATGAAAGTCAAAGTCGACCTCGGTGGAAGTGGAACTCAGAACGTAAAGACGAATGATCTGCCGCTAAGCACTTTGCCGGCGTGCTAACGATTCTTCTAGCTCGCGCCTTACTACTACTACTACCACCACCACCACCACCACTACCACCAACCACTACTACTACTACTACTACTACTACTACTACTGCTAATAATAATAGTAATTTTTACGTTACCACTTTAAAAAATGCAAAAGTGATACCAGTGGTGATCGGAGCGCTGGGCTCAATCCCACCGAAACTACAAGACTTCTTAAGGCAACTGGAAATCCCATGCAAGATTGATGTCTTGCAAAAGGCAGCCTTATTGGGCACAGCGCACATCTTAAGGAAAGTATCATCTGTCTGAGGTCCTTGTTGTGACTTGACAGATGACTAAAGACTCCGATGCATTTTTACCTACACTGTGTTACGAAGGAATAATAATGATAGTAATTAATTGAGATTAGCATACCCTGTGACCATAATATCTGGGCAAAAGAATTTGATAAGCTCAGAAAATATAACGGCCTGCTAATTGAAATCGAAAAAATGTGGCATCTCAAAACGGTTACAATACCAATGATTGTAGGAATACTTGGAATGGACAAAAAAAAAATGAAAATTATCTAAGAATGACTCCTGGATTACCATTCATGCAAGAAATGCAAAAGATTGTCTTTACTGGTAACTGGTCACACATATTGAGAAGAAAAATCGTCGCTGTGAATTTTCTTTCCTTTTTCTCTCTTTATTTTATTTGTTTACTTTTCTATTTTTCCCTTTTCCTCTCTGTCTTCCCGTTTTTCTCTATCACATGACTCTGTAAATGAACAATCTGGTGTGCTTGTTTTGATGGCCTACCACTGTGTACAGTATGCTTCTCTGCCCTAGGTGTCAGGAAGACACTCGGCAAGAAATGGAAACAGAATTGAAAGAAGATGCTAATGAAAGTGATGATGATAATAATAATAATAATAATAATAATAATAATAATAATAATAATCCCTGTATGTTTTTTTTTTAGCAAAAGCAAGTGACAGATGAAGGGACACTTATTTTCAAGGTTCGTCTCATCTCTCAGGAGGCTGAGCACCACCCATAGCAACTCTACTCCTATGGTTAACAACGGGTTTGGACATGTTGGGGTTCCAGGCTTTCTGTACTGAAACTTCGATTGACAGTCTGAAGAAATATGGTCAGCCATTCAGTGTGGAACTCTAAGAATTCTACCAGCTCACTCGTTAGGTTAGCAGTTTCTG
>NW_021827218.1:5000-10860 GCF_006345805.1 Octopus sinensis | reverse complement strand
AAACGGCAAAAACCGCCACACAGGGCAGGTTTCCTGTGCAAACAATTTGCACAACCGAATGTTTTAGTTAGTTGTTGCACAATCTATATATAAAAACTGTAGTTGTGTGAGTGTCTGTCCCCTTCGATTTAGATTCCTAACTACTTCCCACATTTTGGCGGTGCAGTTTAAAACCAAATTCGGGTATCTTATAGTCGTGATTGATATCGAGCCCTTCTGGGTATTAGCACGCGTCTACGATGAGTCTCGAATAATTTATAAAAAATATTTAACATAATTTTATATCCCATTTTAATGCATAATTTTTCGTGTGTCGATGGCGACGGAGTTGGCGTCTATGTCACACCTGCACCTGTTTTCTTCTCCCCTTCTTCCCTCCCTCGTGAAGCTGTGAGGAAGGGGTGTAGGAAATCAACGTCGTAAAGCGTTGTCAAGGAGACCAGCGTTCTTTTAGAACAACGACTTCATGGCTTGAAGACACCCAAAACAGAAATGGCTAAGAAAGCCCGAATTGGCATCTATAAGGAAGTACTCTCAAAAAATGCTTATATAGATATTTCCCTTACAAACCCGAGCAACGCCGGGCGATACTGCTAGTCTTATATATAAAAGTGAAGTTGTGTGTCTGTCTCCTACGATTTAGATTCCTAACTACTCCCACATTTTGCGGTGCAGTTTAACCAAACCGGTATCTTATAGTCGTGATTCATATCGAGCCCTTCTGGTATTAGCGCGCGTCTACGATGAGTCTACGATTTTAAAAATAATTTACCATCATTTTTCCATTTTCATGCATATTTTTTTTAAAGGGAAGTAACTCTCTCTAAAAGTCTAATACGATGAGTCAACGATTAAAAAAAAATTCACCATCATATTTTTTTTTTTTCCATTTTTTAATGCATTTTTTGCTATTTTTTGGCTATAACTCTCTAAAATGCTGTATAGAGTTATTTCCCTTACAAACCCGAGCAACGCCGGCGATACTGCTAGTATATATATATATTGCTTCTTTCATTCTTTTATCCTTATACTTGTTTCAGTCATTTGATTGCGACCACGCATACAGACATACATATACATATACAATTGCAAATATATATAGGCACATACACTCACGCACTCATACACACACGCACACACACACATGTATTTATATAAATATATATAGTGTGTGTGTGTGTGTGTGTGTGTGTATGTGTGTGTGTGTGTATGTTTGTGTGTGTGTGGAATATTCGCAGTATACGTAATTGAGGCAGTATTGAATTTAAATAGCTATCTACATATCATACTTAATGAATAAACCTCTCGATAGGCAAATTACTATGGTATTTGTCTTGAAACTTGATGTGTTAAAAAAAATATCAGAAACTAGCACACACATACACACACACACACACAAACAGACACACACACACGCACATGCACATATGCACATACGCACATACAATTTAATCCATCACAGTTATTTTCCCTATTTTATCAAGAGGCATCTATCGCCCGTGTCTTTTGAACTGATCAGCTTCTTTTTGCATTACAGTAGATTCACTGATGACGTCAGTTAATTGCTTTAGCAAAAATACACTCGCAGCAGTTTTGGGAATTCGAAACGTAATGTAAGATATACAGGTTTCAATAAGCATAGTATTGTAGCCTACCTCCAGAAAGTAAACAAATTGGTTATACCATACCACTTTTTTTTTTATCTCACTTAAGCAATGATATTGATCTGGCAATTTCTTCCTCTTACCAATCCTTTATCAAAGAAAAATAGGCGTTTTCTTTTCAAAGACCAATTAATTACTTACAAGCATCTACAGTTTGTACAAAATACAACTCAACTAAACTAGTGACTTCAATTCACATGTCAGTGCGTACACTAGAACGCGAAATATTTTATTCATCGTGCCGGTTATACGTAAAAAGTACTCGCGCCATTGTTATGTAAAAGCCACGCAGTATATCCTGTAATATAGTTGGTCTTAGGAAGAACATCAAGCCGTAGAAACCATATCAAATCACATGTGATCCTGGTACAACTCTCCAGCTTGCCAGGTCTGGTTAGCCCGTCCAAAGCATGTCAGCATGAAAAACGGATGTTTGTTAACGGTTCATGGAGTGGCCTGTCCATCTGTCTGCCTGTCTGTCTGTCTATCTGTCTCTCTGTCTGTCTGTCTGTCTATCTACTTATCTATCTACCTATCTATCTATCTACCTATCTACCTATGTATGTATGTATGTATGTATGCATGTATGTAAGTATGTATGTATGTATGAATGTATGTATGTATGTATGTATGTATGTATGTATCTATCTATCTATCTATCTATCTACCTATCTATATATAGGGGATTAGTGGAGGGGAGGTACGACGCGAGCTCGAGGCGAACCTGGTCGTCGACGAGCTCGGGGCGAACCTGGACGTGGACGAGGTATACCTGACCCGCCTGTTTGAAACGACTTTCGGGCCGGGGCCTTTGACAACTTCCAGAGATCCTGGCCTGGGCAGTGCTACCGAGAAGCGCTCGCTACCCTCGGGATAAGCTCTATAGACACAGCTCGAGAACACGGGGGCCGACCTGCCCGAGATGCGGTCAGAGCGACGAAACCGTTCTGCTACGCACGCACTCGTGCAGTGTCCAACAATCTCCGACCTGTGAGCTTATGTCGAACGACTGCTGTCACGTGTGGGACGAGTCGGTTTATTATCAGCTGAGTCTATCTCAATATTGTCACGCCTCCTTCTTTCAAACGGGAAGGAAGAGCTATTTTTATCATACTTGTGGCTATGGCGAAAGAATGTATCTGGTGGACGCGTCTGAAAGGATTGGAGACAAACACTTACCTCTCAGGTCAATCTCTCATCAACTTCTTCAAGTATCACTTGAAAGGAAAGTGAGAGTGAGAGGCAAGTTTTGTCTAGCGAATGTTTTAAAAAAAAGATGGGTGAATGTAGCAAGGATGGCACGTATGAATGACGAAGCCACCTTGAGCATAATCCTATGAACCTGGAAAATTTAAAACAGAGGGTTACCTACTTGCAAACAAATGTGGTAACATGTAACATTATTGACCGAGGTTACCGTGGACTTTTCCGTGGGCTTTTCCGTGGTCTTTTCCCACGGATAAACCTTATCTGCTTCCCCCTTTACACTTTCACTCATGACACTGTGATACACGATCCCTATTGATCTTTTTTTTCTTTTTTTTCTTTTCTTTTTTCTTCTTTCCCTTCTGATCGAAAACCTACCCCACCTTTTTTTTTCTTTCTCTCTCCCAAAAGAAAAGCTCTAATTTGTAATCTGTCCTGTCTGTGTGCAGCCCTGTGTGGCTAATAAAGAGACATATCTATCTATCTATCTATCTATCTATCTATCTATCTATCTATCTATCTATCTATCTATCTATCTATCTATCTATCTATCTATCTATCTATCTATCTATCTATCTGTCTGTCTGTCTATCTATCTATCTATCTATCTATCTATCTATCTATCTATCTATCTATCTATCTATCTATCTATCTAGCTATCTATCTATCGATCGATCGATCTATCGTTCTATTATCTACATAAATATAGATGCACATATATTTGTTTACACTTATAAATCATTTTAAGAATTGCAATACAATCTGAAATAACGGGAAATAATTATTTCAGCTTTGGAATGGTGGATCTCGAAGAAAATAAAGCTATAAATATATTTGTAGCTTTATTTGCTTCGAAATTCACCATTAAAAAAAAAGATGTTCTATGTTATGTTCTTTCGAAGTTTATAAAAATTGTTATGTCGTCAACAGTAAATATTTATATTATCAATCAAACACATATGTTATATCTCTTTGCTAATGAAAGCATACGTTTATTTAGCTACCTATGTGTGTACGCACACACGAGTGTTTGTGTGTGTGTGTGTATGTGTTTATGCGTATATATTCATTGTTTCTCTGTTACTCTTTGTATTAAACATCCATATCAGAAGGAAGCCTTCTTTAACGGTAAATGCTGCTTGTGTGACGAGATTTCAACATCCTGTTCACTACACGTTGCTGTAGTTCGTTTATCTTCACTTAGATCATTAGTTCCTATTTCAAGGACAGTACAGCTGCCATTTCCCGACCTTATACGATCAATCGATTGGTTAGTATCTCTGATTATTTTAGGCTTGATCAATTTACTCTATTTATTACAGTCGTATGATTATTAAAAGTAGAGAAATTGACTTTATTTATCACGTTTCTAGAGAGAACGAGGGAGATAGAAAGGAATGAGGAGGTATAAAATGGGAAAAAATAAAAATGAATAGGAGAAAAAAGATAGGTAAAAGCCTATAGAAAAAGTTAATAAATAAATAGATGAAAAATTATAGTATACGAAAATTGTATATTCCTTAAAACATTCTACCCTTTGTAACTCTGTATCTAATGACATATGCAGGTATATTTTTTGCGAAGGAATATAAAGTATACTTAGAGAAATATGTCTCAACGAATCAGTCAAGGAAGAAGTAAAAATATTGGAATGGATAGAAATTCATGTTACATCCTTAAACTGTTGAGTAAGTACCGTTAATAGTTCAAAAGAGTTCCCCAGCAAATAAAGAATAAATACATTTTTATGTTTAGGTTTAAAATATTCATTTCTCTTTCAGGTATTTTTTTTTCTTTCACTGAACACCAAGAACGAACTGAAAATGATGTTTATGTGCATTTGTAGTATTTTTATGGATAAATTCTAGCTTACAGCTGATTTTGTGGCATAAAATTTTTATTTGGAAACGTATAGGTAAAAAAGAAAAAAGACAAAAAAAAAGAAAGTAAAAGAACGACGCCATAATTGCAAGGGATCTCAAAATAAATCATTCTGAACATTCTATTTCCTTCTTCAGCTTTAAAAGTGTAATCTGGTTTGCATAATGTAAGAGAATGTTAAAGCTTAAAGTTGATATTAAATTCTTATTTTTAAATGTATATTTTTCTTTCTTTTTTTTTTCTGATTTTAGGAGAGCAACAGTTTGGATGTAAGGAATTTGATATTTAAATGGGACCTTCCATGAATTTAAACCGAGTACCGAGTAAGACTGAGCCGTTTAGCAACTATTAGTTCTCTGGTCGAATTTTGCCTGAGATTTAAAGCATAAAATGAAATAAAATAAAATTTCCATCACTTTTGTGTTGGTACAAGAAATATCAGTTATTCACTTTAGATGGAAATTTAATTGAATGTGTTGTATTTACAGCAACGTAGATAGGTTTCATTGGTCATTCTAAACAGCACCACTGTTAAATAAAGAAAAAGAAGTTCAAGAAGCAGAAATAGACTTTACAAGTGAAACGTCGATATCTCACTCTCCCCATCATAAAGCCGCAATAAATATACTTTTGTGACACAATAACTTTACATGAGAACGTTCTATTATCACGACTATAAGATCCATTACATGAGCGCACTTTCTTTTTATCAATCCAGCCATGACTGACTATCAAACGATGTATTCACCTGAACCGGGAAAATATTCTGACTCAGAAAATCTGCATTTGAACAAATGAAATAATCTGATCATTATTATAATTTGTGTGAAATCTGTCCAACAAAAACCCCGATTTGGTTTTTCAAATCCCCTTCTCTTCCATTCTCTACTTCTTTATGCATTTATAGATAATTGTATGTTTGTGTATGTATGTATGTGTGTGTGCGTGCGCATTTGCGCGCGCGCGTGTATGCATGTATGTATGTATATATGTATGTATGTATGTATGTATGTATGCATGTATGTATGTATGCATGTATGTATGTATGCATGTATGTGTGTTGTAGTGAGTATGCCTGTATGTATGTGAGTATGTATATATGTATGTAT
>NW_021827218.1:0-2500 GCF_006345805.1 Octopus sinensis | reverse complement strand
GCAAACGTTTCTGCCAGCTCGCCACCTATATGTCTATAACGGCAAAGACGACACCATAAAATACTGACGAGAATATTTCGGTGAATCATTAAACTAATCTTCATTAATTTAGGTCGAGAAGCCTTGGAATGCAACCATGATTTCCGGAAGATCCCAATGTGATCTTACCACCTAATGTGGAGGAACTGACAACAGCCTCACATGAGAGGAAATCAGAGAAAGTTCTAGGTGTTGATAGCAAAGAACTACATTATAGAATTCTCCATGTCAGCAAAGTTTGCGCAGGTAGTTACCATTTTCAATGCATAAAGGTGATCGACAGGACTATGAGGAAATTCTCAATTGCAGTGAAAATACTAGCAATAACACAGCTTGAAATGTTGCGAAAAATATCCGAGAGAAAACTTACCACAAAACCAGCGTGGATTTTGTATGCCTAGATCCACCAACGATATCAATATTAGCCTACGTCAGATCCAACAAAAGTCTTTAGAACAAACGTCTGATTTGCACTCATCGACTTTACGAAGGTTTTCGATAGTGCTGAAAGGGTGGGTGGGTTAGGGCCTTGCTTGAAATATATGGCACTCCGGCCAAATTTGAGAAGATTATCGAACTCCCTCTCTCCCTCTATCTTCCTATATATATGCATACACACATGCACGCACACACGCACGCACACACACACATATATAAATATATATATGTGTACACACACATGCACTTATACACACACACACTTACACACACACAGAGTCATATATTATCTTTTCCTTTATCTTTTTCTTGTTTCCGTCATTAGACTGCGGCCATGGTGGGGCACCGCCTTGAAGAATTTATAGTCGAATATATCTACCTCAGTATTTTTTAAAAACCTGGTATTTATTATATCGATTTATTATTGTCGAAACGCTAGGTTACGGGCACATAAACACACAAAAACACTGGTTGTTAAGCGGTGGTGGTGGTGGGGGGACAAGCACAGACACAAAGACACACACACACACACGCAAGGCGCAGGAGTAGTTGTGTGGTAAGAAACTTGTTTCCCAATGACATGGTTTTGGGTTCAGTCCCACTACGTGGCACCTTCGGCAAAGGTCTTCTACTTTAGCCTCGGGCTGACCAAAATCATTTGAGTGGATTTGGTAGGCGGAAACTGAAAGAAGCCCATCGTATATATGTGTATGTACGTATATATATATGTGTGTGTGTGTGTGTGTCTTTGCGTCTGTGTTTGTTCCACCATCACCGCTTGACAACCGGTGCTAGTGTTCGGCAAAACAGACCGATAGAATAAGTACCAGGCTTAAAAAATAAGTACTGGGGGTCAATTCATTCGACTAAAAATTCAAGACAGTCCCCAAGCATGGCCACAGTCTAATGATTGAAACAGGTAAAAGTTAAAAGATATATATATATTTATATATATACATACATATACGACGATCATCTTTCAGTTTCCGTCTACTAGATCTACTGATAAGGCTTTGGTCGACCCGAGCCTATAGTAGATGACCGTTGCCCAAGGTGCCACACAGTGGGACTTAACCCGGAACCATGTGGTTGGGAAGCAAGCTTCTTACCACACAACCACGAATGTGTGTGTGTCTGTGTGTACATGTATGTATGAATGCTTGCATGTATGTATGTATGTATGTATGTATGTATGTATGTATGTATGTATGTATGTATGTATGTATGTATGTATGTATGTATGTATGTATTTATGTATGTATGTATGTATGTATGTATGTATAAAAATCACCACAAATTTGGCCGAGAGGGATTACTGCTATGAAACTAATATCTGCACCTAGAGAGTATATTATGAAGCGGCTTGTGAATTTTGTTTGTAGTTAGAACTGAAATTACTGTCTATGTAAGACACTTTGCAAATAATTATAATCTATGTATACACAAAGAACTCTCTCTTTCCTCTCGGCTGCTAAATAACTTAACTCTGTGAAAAAACAAAGATCAGAAAAAAAGTAATTATTTACTCTACATAATGAAATATTTCACCGTATAAACTCTTTAATTTAAAAAAAAATCAAGTTAAATTGTGCTTTCCAAAATATAATACGCTAATTAGGTCTGAGGAAGCTATAATTAGTTGTACATCTACTCGGTTTTGAGTGCACTGTATCATGTAGCCGAAACAGCTGTAAGCTAATGGAGATGATTACGCAATTCCTGCTTTCATGCAATTTAATATCACACACACACACACACAAATGCAAATACATACACATACATATCTACATATATACATGTATATGTGTATATATATATATATGTTGTATATATGTATGTATTAGTGTGTGTGGCGTACATATGCATATATTTATATATAACCATATATATTTATAACATATATATATGTATATATATATATGTATTATATATATATATATATATATATATATATATATATATATATATATATATATATATATATATACAGATGTGCACGTGTTTGTGTGAGAGTGCATATAAT
>NW_021827217.1:0-2500 GCF_006345805.1 Octopus sinensis | reverse complement strand
TGTGTTATATTAGTTCTCAACAAGACTTATTGGTACAAGGTTATCAAGGTAACAATGTCTTTATTATTATTACGTTCCGAGTTCAAATTCTGGCGAGGGGTCCTTCCGGGGTCGATTAAATAAGTACCAGTTACACGCTGGGGGTCGATGTAATCGACTTCTGGTTTGCACGCACAACGGTAGGAACCTAGGAAATTGTGACATATGGCACCATAACGACAAGGATTCTTTAAACACTCGTTGATGTCTGAAAAATGAAACCGAAATTTTATTATTTTCAAAATTATTTGAAGCAAAGGCAGCGTATTTCAATGGAAATTGTTAATGTCATATCATCATCATCATCATCATCAACAACAACATTCTGGCATCCGCTTTTGCATGCTTGCATCCATCAGACAAGAGTCAAAATGGAGCAGAGTTTTGGAAAAGATGAACGTAGGTGTGGCTGTGTGGTAAGTAGCTTGCTTACCGACCACATGGTTCAGGGTTCAGTCCCACTACATGGCACCCTGGGCAAGTGTCTTCTATTATAGCCTCGGGCCGACCAAAGCCTTGTGAGTGGATTTGGTAGACGGAAACTCTACCGAAAGATTGAAAGTTGATCCATTCACATGCACTCACACAGAACCATTCACCAGGTGTATAGCAAATTTTTTACACTAAAAAAACCTCAAAATTTAAAACCAATAAAATTATCGATTTGCAATTGTCCATGTTTTTCAGATAAGACCATACAGATAAGGCCATACTGACACCAGTCGTCGTAAAAATCAGTGAAATACCTATTGAGATATTTATTTAGAAAGATAACAGGCTGAAATCGTTTTGTACCCAACTCACCTGAGCAATGTTGACGAGGTTAAGATCATTCAGAGCTTCTGTAATGTTACCAACATTCATTCTGTAGTTTCCATTCTCAAAGTCCATTCTAGAACCATCAAGAGGCTTGGCATCAGTTCACGCGGATAACCGCGCTCTTCATTGATGGACGATCCGAGTGATCCCCTGTCCAGGGTTTCGGTATTTGCTACTACTACTACTACTGAAAGAAATTAAAAGGCGTCGGCAGCGGAAAAGAGCGCGCGACTGCCGAAGCCAACGGCGAGGTAGGAAGGAAGAGAGAAATGTCATGGAGCTCGCAAAGCGTGCAAGCACCATCGTCCGAGCGCCATGTGAGCGGGCCGGCGCCGGCAGGTGGTTGCGCGGTCGGCAGCAGAAGTAGGAAAAAGTGCGGCAAGTTGGCGGGCTGACGCACTGCTGCTGATGTGCTGTTAGAGGGCCTAAACAAAAGTATTCGGTAGTACTCGGGCAAGGGGGCCCGGCCGCGACTTGTGGTTCGGCAGGTTTCGTGAAGAAACTGCACGCGAAGAGAAGAATAGTTACACTGTAGCGCTGCGTTACACCACGGTTGTTATCATCTTTCGGGAATTTACGGGACTGATCATGTCACCGTATCGACTTTGTGACGACAGCTCACCCACACTGCCGCCACCTGCTTCGGTTCGCTCTAACGATATCGGACATGGTAGCGCTGCGTTACACCACGGGTGTTATCATCTTTCGGGAATTTACAGCACGGACCATGTCACCGTATCGACTTTGTGACGACAGCTCACCCACACTGCCGCCACCTGCTTCGGTTCGCTCTAACGATATCGGACACGGTAGCGCTGCGTTACACCACGGGTGTTATCATCTTTCGGGAATTTACGGCACGGACCATGTCACCGTATCGACTTTGTGACGACAGCTCACCCACACCGCCGCCACCTGCTTCGGTTCGTTCTAACGATATCGGACACGGTAGCGCTGCGTTACACTACGGGTGTTATCATCTTTCGGGAATTTACGGCACGGACCATGTCACCGTATCGACATTGTGACGACAGCTCACCCACACTGCCGCCACCTGCTTCGGTTCGCTCTAACGATATCGGACACGGTAGCGCTGCGTTACACCACGGGTGTTATCATCTTTCGGGAATTTACGGCACGGACCATGTCACCGTATCGACTTTGTGACGACAGCTCACCCACACTGCCGCCACCTGCTTCGGTTCGCTCTAACGATATCGTACACGGTAGCGCTGCGTTACACCACGGGTGTTATCATCTTTCGGGAATTTACGGCACGGACCATGTCACCGTATCGACTTTGTGACGACAGCTCACCCACACTGCCGCCACCTGCTTCGGTTCGTTCTAACGATATCGGACACGGTAGCGCTGCGTTACACTACGGGTGTTATCATCTTTCGGGAATTTACGGCACGGACCATGTCACCGTATCGACATTGTGACGACAGCTCACCCACACTGCCGCCACCTGCTTCGGTTCGTTCTAACGATATCGGACACGGTAGCGCTGCGTTACACCACGGGTGTTATCATCTTTCGGGAATTTACGGCACGGACCATGTCACCGTATCGACTTTGTGACGACACCTCACCCACACTGCCGCCACCTGCTTCGGTTCGTTCTAACGATATCGGACAC
>NW_021827216.1:0-10962 GCF_006345805.1 Octopus sinensis | reverse complement strand
CCTCTCTCTACACTACACCATACGACATTACACATCACATCATACATACATACACACGTCCAGACCTTTCATACGCACTACACACTCTCTCATACACACACACACCCTTATGTTGGGGCGAAGTCCTTTGACCCTGTTATCTCCCCTATTTTCGCTCTTGCGTCTCACGTTTGATCTCTGACTTCTGGCCGGAATCAGATCGCCATGTTGAATCGCTAGCTTCTGCACGCATTACTTTCCTGTCCTTGTTTCTCTCCGTGTTTCTTTTCTGTGTATCTTTCTGTTGAAGAACGTAGGCTCGAAACGTAAAAGATTTGTTTTATTTATATTCCTGAGCGCCATACTAATATAATTGTTTGTTTGTACTTCACCTGCCTTCGTCTTTTGTTTATTTTCATAAAGCTTCCCGTTATATATATATATATATATATATATATATTACGCGTATAGAAACATGCACATATACATACTTTCATATACACACATAAATATATATGTACAGACATATATACATGCATGCATACATAAATAAATACATTCATATGTGTATATATATATATAATATATATATATATATATATATATATATATATATATATATAATATATATTATTATATATATATATATATATTGTTTTATACTCTAGGCACAAGGCCCGAAGTTTTGTGACAAGTGGGTGGGCATTCGATCAGATCAATCCCAGTAAGCAGCTGGTACTTAATTTATCGACCCTGAAAGAATGAAAAGCAAAGTCGACCTCGGCGGCATTTGAACTCAGAACGTGAAGACAGACGAAATGCCGCTAAGCATTTCGCCCGGCATGCTTACGATTCTGCCAGCTTATCACCTTCTGTCATCCTTAATATTCTTTTCTACTCAATGCACAAAGTTCGAAATTTTGGGGAAGGGGGCCAGTCGATTAGATCGACGCCAGAACGCAAGTGGTACTTAATATATTAACCCCGAAAGGATAAAGTCGACCTCGACTGAATTTGAACTCAGAACGTAAAGACAAACGAAATGCCACTAAGCATTTCGTCCGACGTCCTAACGTTTCTGCCATCTTCACCACCTTCTCTCTCATCCGTAATATTCTTTTCTACTCTAGACACAAGGCCCGAAATTTTGGAGGAAGGGGCCAGTCGATTAGATCGACGCCAGTACGCAACTGGTACTTAACATATTGACCCCGAAAGGATAAAGTCGACCTGAGTTGAATTTGAACTCAGAACGGAGAGACAGACGAAATACCGCTAAACATGTTTGCACTATAATATAAGTTCAAAATTCTGATGATCGAAGAGCTTAGTCACCATAGAAACCGACGGTGGTCAATTTTGTATAAATATGTTCTTTGTTTTTTTTTTTTTTTTGCTTTCTTTATTGTTTTTGCTTGTTTTTTTTTTATATATCTAGCTGATGATTCATTCCAGCAGGATGGAGAGTTTGTCAGTCACTGTGTCTCGTCAGGCGACAAGATTTTACCTGAACGGACGTAGTAAACTAGAAAATCTTATTAACGACCGAGTCTATCACCGACTTCAAACGAATAATAAACGGTTGCTACATGTATTAAGTTGTTCCACTCCCATTAGCAATCTCAACCCTTCTATCTCACTATTTTGCACTCTGTTAGCTCTCTCTCCTCACTCTCCTCTTTCTATCTATCTCTCTAAAAACACGCTCTTGGAATCTCTCTCTCTCTCTTTTCCCTTACTTTCGTGGGCATATATAATATATATATATATGTTAGAAGGTAAGTTTTCATGGTAATACAACCCGGGTACTTATAATACGTACCTATTATATTGCGTCATTAAGCAGAATAGTTTATATATATATATATATATATATATATATATACAGACAGACAGAGAAAGAGAGAGAGAGAGAGAGAGAGAGAAGAGAGAGAGAGAGAGAGAGAGAGAGAGGAGAGAGAGAGAGAGAGAGAGGCGTGTCGGTGCATAGGTGCAAAATGATGAAGGCAAAAGTAGTACTGGAACGCCGAAGATAAAGTATGATATAGTGATTTATTGAGCCAGAAAAACTTCACAAAACTGTGCTCCTAATTTACACATAACTGATCATCACATAAAATACACGCACGCATGCACAAAACAATGCACACATACACACACACATGTACGCACACATGCACACACTTTTTTTTAAAAATTATCTTTTTCTCACTAGTTTCAGTCATTAGACTGACTGCGACCAATTTGAACAAGTCGCTCCAAGTACTTATATGAGGGTGAGTCAAAAAGTAATGCCATTTTGTTTAGGACAGGTATAATTACCAACATAGGAACATGTATCATACATCAAAATAAAGCTGGTCGTCTGTGGATCACATCCATACTTCTCAACATAGCCACCGTATCTCTCAATAGCAATGTTTCACCTTCGAATGTGAGCATGTATCCCTGCCCCGTAAAATTCTGTTGACTGTTCTTTGAGCCACTTCTTCACTACAGTTTTCACTCCCTCATCACTAGAATAATGTTTGCCTCACAAACCATCTTTCATGGGGCCGAAGAGATGATAGTCCAGTGACAAGGAAATGAAAACTGTAGTGGAGAAGTTTACTTTCTCAGCCTGAGGAGAAGCGGGGCCTGGGCTGCTAGCTGACACCACCAAGATACCACTGAAATAGGCATCACTGCATGTGACATCCCAGATAAGGGGCATACTACCACAGACAGAGAAAATTGTCATAACTATTTCTTTACTACCCACAAGGGGCTAAACACAGAGAGGACAAACAAGGACAGACAAACGGATTAAGTCGATTATATCGACCCTAGTGCATAACTGGTACTTATTTAATCGACCCCGAAGGGATAAAAGGCAAAGTCGACCTAGGCGGAATTTGAACTCAGAACGTAGCGACAGTCGAAATACGGCTACGCATTTCACCCGGCGTGCTAACGTTTCTGCCAGCTCGCCACCTTGTCATACCGTCCAGCCTTCTAACATCCCTTCGGTCTACCCCGATGGCTGGATCTGGGAAGGGAAACCTACGGCGTCTAAGCCATGCTTTATAATCTTGTTAAGGGCGGCATGGCGTTTCAGGTGGCCAACACTATGACGGCATAACAGCGGGTGGAGGCCGAAGGAATCCACTGAGTTTATGTGCCGTTTATTTTAGAAGAATTCCATATACTACAAAAATGATCGTTTTTCTGGTTTACCTTTAAATATATGTTTAAATCAACCTCTGCTATATCAAACTGTGCTACCTGATATAACACAAATTGTTCTGTTTCTACTTATGCTCTGCTATCGCTTAACAACTCCAGCAAAAGAAAATTAAAAGTTATGTTACAAGCGATTGAACGCATCAGCAATTTGGTCGAATGTGGATTAGCTGACTGTCTGATTTTTTTTTTCCTTTTTTCTATTTTCTTTCATGATTTCAGGAAGTTGTTAGATGAAATAAACCAAATTTAAAACTATACTTGTCTCGTTAGTTTAAATTATTTTTATATTTTAATTAGTTGTTTTGTTTTGTAGTAAAACAGAATTTTTTATGTTGAATTCTCTCGTTGAATTTCTGGTTGATTTCACGTATATTTAGTCCGCCATTTCACTATCCATTACGATTTTTTGTCATTTCTTCTATATATGTCTGTGTATATTTGATGTCGCTATGGCAACTGGGAAGGGTAGCTTGCAACCAGACAAACATTGGTTACTTTATAATCAACATTAACAATCTTTTAATGATTAACAGAAACTGGATCGATTTAAGCACTGTTAGGATTTCTCCAATCATCATCGTAATACTCAGGATGGAAATTAATTTATTGATCACCTAAGAAGAGGAAATGAAACCAAATTTCGAATTTGCATGAAGGGAGAGAACTCAATAAGATGTAAGTGCCGCAAAATTGCTGTTAGATGCACCAGATAGAGACAAATAAACCCTTACATACATACGTGCATGCATGCATGCATCCATCCGTCCATACATACATGCATACATATATATATACATACATACACGCACGTATACATCCATCCATCCATCCATCCATACATACATAAATACATCCATACATACATACATATATCCATCCATCCATCCATACATACATACATGCATGCATGCATGCATACATACATACATACACGCATGTATACATAC
This sequence comes from Octopus sinensis, assembly GCF_006345805.1. Classification (NCBI taxonomy): domain Eukaryota; kingdom Metazoa; phylum Mollusca; class Cephalopoda; order Octopoda; family Octopodidae; genus Octopus; species Octopus sinensis. The sequence goes on along the minus strand of NW_021827216.1, from coordinate 6,811 downwards.
ATACATAGATACATGCATACATACATACATCCATCCATACATACATATATCCATCCATCCATACATACATGCATGCATGCATGCATGCATACATACATACATACATACACGCATGTATACATACATAGATACATGCATACATACATACATACATACATACATGCATACATACATACATACATACATACATACATACATACATACATACATGAGAGAAGAGAAACTAGCTGCCCAGTGGATTTTAACATAAAGCTGAAGATCAGTGGAAAAGGGAACACCTATACTGAACTATTCAGACTTCTGCAATTACTCTATCCAGATTTGAAGTCCAGGTTTATACCTGTAATTATTGGGCCCTGAGATGTGTAATACACAGTCTAAATACCAATCTTGAGAAATTAGGCTTTCAAAACCAGAAAGGAGAAAGCTAATTCGAAGACTACAGATGCAATTCATCACTGGAACTGTAAAAATTTGTAAAACTTTCCAGAAGTTTATCGTTTAAATATATATGAGCATTTTCAGATATGCATTTCTATGCGTAAGAATACATACAAAACACATACAAATCTACACAAACATACATACATACGAAAATACCTTATTGTTGATGTTGAAATTGTGATGAAGAAACCTTGGATATAAATTAGTAACCAGTTCTTTCTTTATTGAAATAAACTGAATAATGAAATACGTACATATGGTGTATAGAAGAGGTCTTCCTTTTGAAGCATATCTTCACGTTCTAGTGGTCAAATGCAAGAATATAGATGTTTTATTTCAATTGAGGCATACATGCAAATTGAAAAGATTCTTTTTGTATCTTTGCCTGAAGTAGTGTGGATAGACAATCCTCTACATGATTTCAACATTTAATTCATATCCTACAATGAAACACTTGTAAAAGAGAATTTTAAAAATATATCACATTTTCCAATTTCTGTTTTAATATATGCATATGTGTGCAAAAGTAGTGAGCTTTCAGAATCGTTAGCACCCTGGGTAAACTGCTTCGCTGCATTTCGCCTGTCCGCAGAGGCAGACTTTGCCTTTCGGGGCCGACAAAATACTGGGCTCGATGTAATCCGATTACCCATACCGCTGAAATTACTCGCCTGGGGCCAAAGTTTGGAAGATACCTGCCGTCTTGAAGCCATAGATCTCCTTTGGTATCGTTTGGTTCGGGTTTAAAAATTTTAAGTGGAATAAACCTTTCGTATTCCACCAAACATTTCAACACCTTACGAGGGTGAAGATCTTCTTTAGACTGGGGTGTATGTGTTTCTCCTTTCTCTTTCCACTCTCTTCGGCGCTTGACATTTTTATAGAGAACCCATTTATCATCACTGCCACTATTCGGTCCCAAAACATATTTATTCGTGTGACGTGACAGCAAAGAAGAGCACACACTCACTCTCTGCTCACGATTAGACTCGGAAAGATTGCCACCAAACAGAAATCCATATAATCGTTAAAGGCACAAATTGCGTTTGACACACACGCCGTTGATGAGGAATTGGAGAACTTCTGTGTCTGTTTTCCCTTTGTTCGTGTCCTATCTCTGTCGGTTTTTCGTTTATGTATTTACTATACATTTTTTTAACTTATTAATTAACGGAAAACGACACACCCGTGGTTATATTAACAGTAACATATATATATATATATGTACACACACAAATACACACACACACACATATATGTATGTATATGTATTAGTCGAAGAAGTCGACCACAGGACTATTTGGTCCTACTACTTATTCTATCGGTCCCTTTGACGAATCGCTAAGTTGCAGGGACATAAACACACCAACACAGACTGTCAAATGATGGTGGGGAGACAAACACACACTCATATATATATATATATACATACATACATACATACATATATATATATATATTATATATATTATAATATATATATATATATATTCATATATATGACGGGTTTCTTTCAGTGTCCGTCTACCAAATTCGCTCATAAGGCTTTGATCGGCGCGAGGCTATAATAGAAGATACTTGCCCTTGGTGTGTGTATATATGTATAGATGTATGCACGTTTGTGTGTGTATGTGTGTGTGTGCGTGTGTGTGTATTTGTGTACGTATAATATTGGCTTTAAGTGGGAAAATGTTTATACAGATGAGGTTTATATAGATAAGCTTGTTATCTACTGACATGCAAGAGTGTTTCTTACAAATGTGAATAGAATTAGTAAGGAATATATACACGTCTATATACGATATTAAATATACTTACATACATGCATATGATTATATACATATACTTCTAAATATATTTTTGCGCGTACGCCTTTTGTGTACGTATGTGCGTGTGTGTGTGTGTGCGCGCGTGTATGTGTGTATGCTTGTGAATATAGTGTGTGTATATAACGACCAATTCCTTTTAATTATTTCTATTTCAGATATGAGATAACGTTTGACTAGACGTCATATCAACTAACTTTTGAAAGGTAATACAAGATAAACTGCGAAGAGTGTTTGTATTGTCTATTTTTCTTTACTTCTCTGCTCTCTCTCTCTCTTTTACTTTGCGTGTTCTTTTTTATTTTTAATTTTTAATTTTTATTCTTTTTTTTTTGTTTTTTGGTAGACAGTGATCAGAATCTAAATTAGATTTAAGAGACAAAAACCATAGAAATTGAAAAGAGGCCGTGTATATTGTAAATGGTATAGACATTACAGCATTATAATAAACCATTTTACAAGTTTTCCTAAGATATTCAGTCGTAAAATGTTTACGTTGAAAAAGCATTTCGTTTAATTATTTACGTCGAGTTAGAGATGAAACACTGATAGATCTTGTTGACTTGCTACACGGATTGGCGGCTGCAAACGATTTTTGCTATAATTCTATTACTACAGACGTTTGTTGGGAGCATATGTTAATAGAATGATTTGGTGAGTGTTTTTTTCCTTGATTTTGTTGAGTTCATTTTTCTCGTAGTTTAGTCGTGCAACAAAACGGTAGCAATTGGCATATTTTCAGGCCTTCCCTATCTAGTAGGACTAACGCGGTTAATACCCGGTGTGAACATCTATTTACTACATTTTTTTATAAACCAAACAGACATGGCGGCGGGGACAAGGAATCCGCTGCAAATGTCTATAATGAAGTCAACTCCAGCAAAAGGCCCCCAAAAGACCAGATGATGTTAAACTGAACAAAATATTGAGCCTAAAATAAAAAAGTTTTAGGCTTTTTAATTTTAAAAGCTTGAAATTACATCTTACTTTACTTTTAACTTTAATTATAGGTATAACCGCAGATGCTGGCACGAATTCATCCAATTATAACTTATAATTTCTATATAAACTCTCATTCATTGTACAAATGAATATACTGAAAAATTAATTACCATATTAAAAATCAGTTAATAATAAATCGCTAAAGATTTTTATATCTTTAAATACACACACACCACCACACACACACACACACACACACACACACATATATATATATATATATATATATATATATATATATATATATATATATATATTTAAATAATGAGGGAGATAAATTAATATTAATTTTAATATCAATTTAAAACCAGTAGTCCAGCATACAAAAATCTGAGGGGTCAGAGAAAATTCTAATATATGTGTATATTGGCAGGGCTTACTGCTAGGGAGTCGGCCGTATGCTAGAAATAGACCATCAACGGTCAAACTACAAGGAAATTCTCTAGGGGAAATTATTATATATATAATAGTGACAGGATCAGTAGTCACAGCACAAACGGATTCTTTATATGCAACTTAATGTGGCTATTTTGTTAGAAATCTGAATATTTCGTTAGTTACCAGAATAGTCTACTACGCCGCACTACCACATTTAGAGGTTTCTACCTGCCCGATTTCATCAGTCCGAACTCTGTGACGACATAACAGCCAAGTCCCACTATCAACGATATATAGCAGTTCAGTGTCGCAAATAGCCAACAGACTTATTAAATGATAATTAACGGTTACAAAAGTTGTATTTTACACTGAGATGCAATCTTTATAATTAATCTAACATTGGATGTTTTGTAAGAGCACAGAGATTCGGCTGTTTTGCCGTTACTGCGGTATTTCTGAAGAGACCTGTCACATCGCAATCGCTTGATCTGATAGTTCCGGCACACGTAGCAGAGGATTTTCGTCTGCTAACTATATTAATACGAGTGCCATGCATCCATATGAGAGGTCCTTTTAAGTTCAACACCTCAGTTATCCGTGTTCTAACGCAGTGTCTCCCAAACCTTTTCGGGCAGCCGCCCCCTTGACATCTAACCTTGACATAACTACTGCATCCTTCACAACTAACCATCACAAACACAGACCTCTTTCTAAAGCAAATTCAAAGCAACTGTATTTCACAAATAAAACTTAACTTAATGAACCCGTCTTTTGTTGTTTTTACATGAATCGCCACCCAACAATCGCCCCAATTTTTACATGAATCGCTATTCCATTATCACCCCACTTTTCTTCAACGCTCTCTTGGAACTTTCTACCGCACCCAGGAGGCAATAACCCCCACTTTGTAAACCACGTTAGAATTTAATGCAACATCCAAGTTAACTTAGATATAAAAATTGCTTTTCGGTATTAACACTGTTTCAGTCAAAGGCGGTGAGCTGGCAGAAACGTTAAGACGCCGAGCGAAATGCTTAGCAGTATTTCGTCTGTTTTTACGTTCTGAGTTCAAATTTCACCGAGGTCGACTTTGCCTTTCATTCTTTCGGGGTCGATAAATAAAGTACCAGTTGCGTACTGGGGTCGATCTTATCGACGTGTCCCCTCCCCAAAAATTTCGGGCCTTGTACCCTAGTAGAAAAGAATACTGCCTCTGTCACTAGTAAATATTTTAATAAGTCTGCTGGCTATTTGCAACACTAATGCATGAAAAGACAATGAAATTCTATAAAATATAAAATGATAGTGAATAGATATAAAACGAGAGAGAGGGATTATTAGATGATTATATAGATAGATAGATAGATAGATAGACAGATATATATATATATATATATATATATATAGAGAGAGAGAGAGAGAGAGAGAGAGATAGTGAGAGAGACAGACATACATACAGATAGATAAAGAGAGAGAGAGAGAAATAGATAGAGCAGACAGACAGACAGACATACAGACAGATAGATAGATAGATAGATAGATAGATAGATAGATAGATAGATAGATAGATAAGAGAGAGAGAAAGAGGGAGAGAAAGATAAAAGGAAAGAGAGAGAAAGAGGGAGAGAGATAAATGGAGAGCGAGAAAAAGAGGGAGAGAGATAAATGGGGAGAGAAAGAGGGAAAGACTGGGTACCATCTCCAGGTGTTTTTAGGGTTTCGTTGTCCTATGTCCTCACAGCATGAGTGTCAGCTTTATTTTGCTATTAAAACTGTCAGTGCACTCGGTGCATCTGAAATGCTGACGTTTGTACCTGAATAACACTCCAAGACAGATCTCTGTACGGTCATGTATAAAACATACTCAACAACTTGTTTCGTAGAATTTGCAGACTGTCATTTGTGGAGAGAATGGAATTTTAATCAGCATTAACAAAGGACATCGTTGAAATGTGTGTGTGTGTGTGTGTGTGTGACGTTTGAAACTCGGGGTGTGAAATTGATGAGATTGGTAGATGAGACGAAACGTAATCACACGAACGATTCTTAATCATATAAGACAGATCTTTCTTGTACAGCACGAATTGAAAAGTTTCCGCACGAGACGGGATATTAAAATGAGAAAAAGTCGAGACAATGACAAACAAAGATGCGCCATTTTCTTTCACTGAAGCAATTCTCGCTAAGGAAGACGCATTTAATTATATACTCTTACTTATTCACTTAGAAATGTTCGGCGTCTGATTTGAATTTCTACAAATTCTGTCTTTTTTTTTATTTTTATTTTTATTCTCTTCTAATGGAGCTAGGTGCTTGTCAAATTCTACGACTGCAAACCTGGAGACTCGCAGATTTGATAAAAACCGTTACTGTACTAAGTTTTCCATTTCTCTTTTTCTTGCTTTCTATTTTTATTTACAAGTGGGATTTGCCAGAAAAGAATATATAAATGAAAGCTAAACGGAACATCATAATCATATTTCTCATGCTCTCTCTCTCTCTCCCTCACTTGTCTCCTTGGTTTCTCTCTCTATCCTCGCACCACTCTCCCTCTTTTTCTCCCTCTTCCTCTCTCTCACACATAAATAAGTGTATGTGTATACGTGTATACACACAAACACAAGCATGAGATTGTCTCTAAAAAGTTCGTTTCGCGACCATGTGATTTAGCTTTCATTATTACAGAGCGGTATCTTGAGCCAGTGTCTTCTACACTTATGGCAAGAAGCTGAATCCTTCAGTCATACATATGACCCTCCAGTGGCAATACTCTCCACACAAAGGTTGACCACAAGCTCTTGCAGATTTACATAGCCATGTGAATTGGGCCTAAGGCCATGTTCAAAGATGTGGGATGTAGCATTGTTGCCTCCGTTACAGCTGTCCATGTCACGTCTTACTGCATTTGTAGTGTCCACAGACATAGAGTAGCAGTCATGATGCTGACCTTGTGATACCCGTCACGAATTACCATGATACGAGTAACTCGTCTCCAGTATGAATTTTCAAGAGGAGCCTTGCAAGACAACCAGATAGATGGAAGAGCATTGTAGAAAATGAAGGAGAGTATATTTTAGATTACAAAAGAACTTTGTTTTCTTCATTTTGAAAAATAAAAGAAGTATAAAAACAACCGCATTGTTTATGGGATAATCCAACAA
>NW_021827215.1:0-10966 GCF_006345805.1 Octopus sinensis | reverse complement strand
TGCGTGCTTTCAATTCTATTCTAATGACAGAAACATCATTGTTCGTTTCTTTGTGTTTTATGTTGTGTTATTTTATTTTCATTTTATTTTCGTACTCCTTTACTCTGTCAGAACACTTTATAACTATCCCACAAAACCACACACTAATAATTACTTACACACACACACACACGCGCCACACACACACAAATACGTAGATTCACAAACTGATATACATATCCATGTATATTTCCGTGTGTTTATGTCAATATGGATGCGCACACAGAGCGCTAATCTCCATCCATTATTGGGCATATGCGCAACTTAACATTGTTTTCTGACGGGAAGACCTGTTCCGTTACCATTCAATGTATTAAGAGATTTTGAGTTTTGGTAATGATATTTTGGAATCTATATTGTTTTCACCAGGAAAGCGTGTGCACCTGTGTGTGTCTATGCTGATATATATATGTATATATATTGAACATACACAATTTCCTAGCGATATATATATATGAGTATACGTGCAATCGCAATAAACAAACATATACATACACTCTCACAAAACCACACGTACACGTATACACCACACACATATGTATGTATGTATGTATATATATATATATATAATATATATATATATATATATATATAGTATATATATATATATATATATATATACATGCATATATATATGTATATAACCATTTAACTATATATATTTATACATACACAATTACACGCGCACATACACTGCGTGCGCTCACACACTCGCAAACATATATTTGCATAAATATTTGACGAAATTCTTCGAGAGAAGGATACGGTAAGCGAAAATACTGCCTCTGATCAGGTTTCAATTCTCCCGTTCGATACTAGCTAGAAAGATATAATTTTACCTGCCTCGAATTTACCACTCCAATATATGTACGAGGGAATGGGCGACGAGCTGGCAGAATCGTTAGCGCGCCGGGCGAAATGCTTAGCGGTATTTCGTCTGTCGTTACGTCCTGAGTTCAAATTCCGCCGAGGTCGACTTTGCCTTTCATCCTTTCGGGCTCGATAAATTAAGTACCAGTTGCACACTGGGATCGATATAATCGACTTAATCCGTTTGTCTGTCCTTGTTTGTCCCCTCTGTGGTTAGTCCCTTGTGGGTAGTAAAGAAATATATATGTACGAGGGAATACTGCCTTTATGTAAATGAAATACAGAAGGATCAGTTAATTATGATATTATTCAACATATTCCCCTCTCAGATTCACACACTTATTGCAGCGGTCCTTCAGTTTTTCTAAGCCTTGTAAAAGAACTCGGAAAGTTGGGCGTCCAAACAGGCATTTCATGATACCCTTAAAGCCAGGAATTTTCCAACAACTCCTTGTATGTATGCTTTTCTTGGAATTTTACTTAAGTTGCAGCGTGGAAGGTGTTTATAAGCCATTTAAGAAACACACAAAAACCGTTAGATTCACTTCAACATTTAAATTCAATTTGTCAAAATATTTTCTATTTCTTTACTACCCACAGGGGGCTAAACACAGAGGGGACAAACAAGGACAGACAAAGAGATTAAGTCGATTATATCGACCCCAGTGCGTAACTGGTCCTTAATTTATCGACCCCGAAAGGATGAAAAGCAAAGTCGACCTCGGCGGAACTTGAACTCAGAACGTAACGCAGACGAAATACGGCAACGCAATTCGCCCGGCGTGCTAACGTTTCTGCCAGCTCGCCGCCTTTTGTCAAAATATTTTCGTCGCTTTGAGACCGCGACCTGTTCACTGACAAAACTTTGTGCTGCGTCTCTTTAAATTCTTTTTTGAGAAAGTTCAAACCGGTCGCTAACAAAGGTAAAAGACTTCTTTTTGAGTTTCTCTATCTCATCCTTCCAGTCACCATACCTAGAATCTTCAGATCTTCAATTATTCTAGTCACTTGAACACTATAGCAGTGGGAAAATATTCAGAAACTGGGACGATATCGAAACGGCACAGATAAAATGTTTCCCTACTAAAGACCCAGTTTCTTTTACTCAACAAACCAGAGTAACAGTTACATGAGCTCTATATATTAACCCTGAAGAAATTCTACTGCCATATAGTTAGAAAGTGGTAATTTTCTTAGCATTAAACCAAATGCTTCGAAATCTCCATCAACTAGATAATAGCACTGAAACATATATATCGTATATTTTTCATTTTTTAATTTTAATTTGTTTTTCTTTGAGTTGTGAACATCTAATGAATTTATTTGTATTGTTATTTATTTTTAAATATCATCTTTTTGTAACATACAAATAAATTATTAATTACATTTATTTATTCTCCATTTTCGTCTTCTTGTTTTCCCTAAATATTGATAATTTCAATAATCCTGAACATATACCAATGATTTCGCATTATATGATACGGATTAAACCAATAAAATACCTCGGATTACATAAGCCTTAATGAGGATATGACTTCCTCGAATTAACACTCTTTACATGGTTTTAATATATTTTATATTGTGTTTGTCGACCGGTTTCGCTTTCGCTAATCATGACATTGAAATTATTTGACTTTTGTAATTTCTTTAGATTTAGCCCATGTTCTGTGTGGAGAAGTTTGTGAATGAATGATTCAACAAGTAGAAAAATCTAAGGGGAAGTAATTGGTGAACGTTATTATTGGGGACAGGGGAGGAAATTGCTCATCTTTCAGAGAAGGTATAAATAAATAAATATACAGAAAAGCTCAAAAGCTAAAGCAGTGAGATGAAATATGGACAGCAATGCGTATGTGATCAAGAATTAAAGTATATACTGAGATCAATTTGGTTATGCGTTCATATTTAGAAGTGTTCTGTATTTTCGATGAACATTTTTTTTATTTAAACGTTCTTGTATAGGGATTGTTTCTTTGCACTGGTAGATGGAGAAAACTGCGAAGTTTGGTTGGATATTACCTGCACATCTGTCTATGTGTTCACTCAAAGAAATATGTCTGTATTGCGGGAACCGGATCTGTTCTTTATGTAGTGTGGTTCTCCGTCTCAGGGACATACTTGTCCACAACCTGTGAACGTTATAACATAAATTAGATTCTCGTAAACACAAGTGAATTCGATTTTAATTGTGAACATCTGTACTTGTTTGAATAGGAATTCTGAGCCTTCCAGTAGGTTGAGGCATGTTCTAAAGTTTGGGCGTCCACGTCTTTTAACTTTTGGTTTCGTGGTTGTTGTGTAAAGCTTTGCATTTGTTAGAAGTTTTTCCAGCGATTTGTGTTGCTTTTTGCATTTGTTGAATTTATGTTTTCAGAACATTGTTCATTTTTGGATCCCTAGTGAGTATGGGTAGATTTTGTACAATAGTGTTGTATGCCTCATTGTTTCTAGGGTTGTCAGTTGATATATACGGTAGTGTTTTGAGATGAGGTGTGGTCTTACTTTTTAATGCCCTTAGTGTTTAATGTCTAATTTCTCAGCATGCTTAATTCCATCGTCTATAAGTGAGGGTGGATATTGTCTTTCAGTTAGTATTGTTCTGAGGTCTTGAAGACGAAGCTCCGAGTATTTCTATTAGACACCATTCTGCAATTACTTTTTGCTAAATCAAAGGGGATATTTCTTTTGATGTGTTACAACTCACAACGTGGGGATAATCGAAATTCCTCCCTTTTTGTTACTATATATATACATAAAGAAGCGGCGGCGTGGCTGTGTGGTTGTAAGTTTGCTTCCCAATCACGTCGTTCCGGGTTCAGTTCTACTGCGTGGCACCTTGGGTAACTATTTTCTACTACAACCTCGGGCCGACTAAAGCCTCGTGGTTGAGAGAAACTGAAAGAAGCCCTTCAATTATATATATATATATATATATATATATATATATATATATATATATCTGTGTGTGTGTGTGTGTCTGTGTCTGTGTGTGTGTATGTATATATATATGTGTGTGTGGTGTGGGTGGGTGTATATATATATATATATGTGTGTGACTTTGTGTCAATGTCTGTTCCCCATTACCACTTGACAACCGGTGTTGATGTGTTTATGTTCCCGCAACTTGGCGATTCAGCAAAACTGACTGATCGAATGAGCACTAAGCTTAGAAAATAACTCCTGGGCTCGATTCGTTCGAACAGAATCCCTTGAAGGTTGTGCTCCAGCATGGCCGCAGTCAAATGACTAAGACCGGTGACAGAATAAAAAAACGCACGTAGACATATACTCGTTGTCTTTCTGAAATATCATTACCCCAAAACACATACATGTACATACGCACACTTACAACACACACACACACACACACACACACACACACACACACACACACACACACACACACACACATGCAAATACATATATAGACATACATATATATGATCATGCAACGAAGTTTTACAAAACATAAAAAACACATACAGGTCTCATTTATCTTCATCTTCACTAATTTCTCTCCCTTTCTCTCTCTCTCTCTCTCTTTCTCGCTCTCTCGCTCGCTCTCCTCTCTCTCTCTCGTTCTCCCTCTTTGCTCTTTTCTGTCTCTCACTGTTTCTCTCCCTTCTCTCCACCACTATAATCAATCACCCTTAGTTTGAACTTCATTTTTACTGATAGGTTTGGGGGGGTGCAGGGCGGGGTCAGGGTATTTTGGGTGAATAGACAGCAATAGCAATAAATAACAGGTAGTCACACACACCACACACACACACACACACACACACGTTCAGACACGTAGGTTCACTACCACATATACATGCATACACACACACGCATAAAGACATACCACACGCACACACACAGAGAAAGATGCATACTCACACACGCACAAAGACGCGTACACACACGCACAAAGACACATACGCAAAGAAACATACACACACAAAAACATATACACACACGCACAAAGACACATACACACACTCACAAAGACACATACACACACTCACAAAGACACATACACACACACACGAAGACATAAACATACACACAGTCACATACCCCCACACAAAGACACACACACATACGCACATAGATACATGCACACACACACACACAAAGATATACATACAGATACAGAAACATACGCACAACAATACATGCATACACACAAAGACACATACACACACGCACAAAGATACATGCACACACGTACAGAGACATACATACACACACACAGACACGCACAAAAATACATACACACATACGGACAAAGACATATACACACATGTACAAAGACATACACACACACATACACACACACACACACGCGCGCGCTGACGTAAGCATGAAACAGTTCCGTAACCGTAGGGTGAATTTGATCAGATAAAATGCTTAAATAATCTTGACTATTAATTCTGCCACGAAATGGAACCATTGGGCCGACGGATTTCCAAGATATAGCCCCGCCCCCCAGATCATCACAAATCTTTCTCCATATTTAACAGTTGGTCATTAAGCTCTGCAGTAATTTTGGAAGCTGTACTTTTGTGACCCTTTCTGGTTCGTGGACGGTCAAGGCTTCGGTTAAAAATGACTTCTCCTCCACCCCATCTGTTGCTGTCTGAAGATGGTGGGCGGGTTGATGAAATGGACATGATGAAATTGGGATCGATCGAATGCAATAAAATGAAGGGTGAACATTTCGTAAAGAATCCTGGGAACCACTTTAGGAATGGTAGGAGGGAACAGGGAGGTCAGAGAGAAGAATAGAGAGAGGGGGAAGAGAGGGAGATGTAGAGATTGAAAAGATGGGTAAGAAGGAGAACGAAGAATATATAGAGAGAAGGGAAACAGAGATGGAGATGTAGATGGAAGAAGAGAGAGGGAGAGAGAGAGAGAGAGGAGTAGAATAGAGATGGAAGGAGAGAGAGGAGTGGAGTAGAGACGGAGGGAGAGAGCGGAGGAGAGATAGAAAAAAGGGATAACGAGAGAGAGATTAATACAGAGTGGGGAGAGAGAGAGGGGTACATATAAATACAGAGAGGGGAAAGGAGCGATAGAGGGAAAGTTAAAAGAGAGAGGGAGATATAGAGGAAGGAAAGGAGAGTTGGTGAGAGAGCGGTAGAGTAGAAACAGATGGGGTGGAGGAGAAGTCATGTTTTAACCGAAGCCTTGACCGTCCACGAACCAGAAATCTTCGAATATAATGGTTATTTCAAACACTTCTCGATCACGAACGTTCTAAGCCTTTTGTCCGACGCGCTAACATTTGTACAAGCTTGCCGCCTTGGCTGAAAACGTAATAATTCTTTTCTCATTTCGGCACAAGGCCAGCAATTTTTTGTAGATGGGGATGTCGATTACATCGACCCGAATACGCAACTGGGACTTATTTTATTGATCCCCAAAAGGATGATTAGACAAAGTTGTCCGCGGATGTTAGACTAATTGTTAGAAAGGGTCACAAAAGTACAGCTTCCAAAATTACTGCAGAGCTTAATGACCACCTCAAGAACCCAGTTCCCTCATAATCTGTTCGTCGTGAGCTGCACAAAGCCGGATTTCACGGGAGGGCTGCAATCAGAAAACCACTACGTTCAAAAACAAACGTTGCAAAGCGTTTAGAGTGGAGTAAAAACCTACAGAATTGATCTCTAGGGCAGTGAAAGAATGTTATTTTCTCGGACGAGTCATCCATTACCTTATTTCCGACCACCGACCGAGTATACGTGTAGAGACAGCCAATAGAAGTATAAGACCCAGACTGCTTTCTTCCAACTGTTAAATATGGAGAAAGATTTGTGATGATCTGGGGGGGCGGGGCTATATCTTGGAAATCCGTCGGCCCAATGGTTCCATTTCGTGGCAGAATTAATAGTCAAGATTATTTAAGCATTTTATCTGATCAAATTCACCCTACGGTTACGGAACTGTTTCCGGAGGGGAACACAATCTTTCAGGATGATAATGCAATAATCCACACAGCTAAAGTTGTTACTGAATGGCACGAGGAACATTCTATTGAAGTTGAACATCTTATCTGACCACCACAGTTCCCAGTTCCCAATATTATGGTGCATTTTAGAAAAACTAGCAAGGAGTCGATATCCTCCACCACCATCACTACAAGAACTAGAGACTGTTTTAACTGAAGAATGTACAGAAATTCCTTTGGAAACAATTCAAACTTTGTATGAGTCCATACCTCATAGAATTCAAGCTGTAACTACTGCCAAAGGCGGTCCGACCCCATATTCAAATAAATTTATTTGAAATTTTACATTCTTCGCCGATCATTTTTGATATTATTGAATTTTGTGAACATTTAATCATTTAAACATATTTCCTAGTTCCCAATTTAAATTTTTTTTAATTCCATGTTTATACCATTGATAAACAAAGAACCGTTGAATCTAATTTGGTATAAATGTAAATCAATTTATTTAAAAACAATTACAGGATTTTCAAATTGAGGTTCATTTTCAAAAACAAATTCTCGTATGTTTTTTCCTCCGTGGACGTACACCCCTTCTTTTCTTACTGAGTCTATGCTGGAGCACTGCCTTGAATCCATCCCCAGCAGATTTTTTTTAAGTAGTGGTACTTATTCTATCGGTGACTTTTGTCGAACCTCCAAGTTAAGGGGACGTAAAATTATCAATATCGCTTGATAAGTGGTGTTGTGGGGACAAACACAAATGCACAGAAGTACACACAAAGATACATATACATACATATATATAAAATATATATGTATGTATATAGAATATATTATATATCTATATATATATATATATATATATATATATATATATATATATATATATATATACATAGTATATAGACGGGTTTTTTCAGTTTCCAACTACCAAATCCACTGACAAGGTTTTGATCGGCCCGAGGCTATATTGGAAGACACTTGCTGAAGGTGCCTCACAGTGGGACTAATCCCGGGACCATATGGTTGAGAAGCAAGCTTCTTACCACACAGCCATCCCTGCGCCTATACTATACATACATACATACATATATATATATATATATATATATTAATAATAAAATATTAGGGATTAAATCCAAACTTACAGGGATAAATCAGATTAGGATTAAATCCAATTTTATAGTATAAATATATTATTTATATATATATTAAATTAGAGATAAAACCACTATTCGACAAATCAAACAATGAAAACATAAGCCAATACATAAAATTAATTTAATTTATATTATTTTTTAAATATATCAAAAGTATTAAAAGTTTAATAAAAGATAAAGAGTAAAACACTACGATCGTTTCATAGCGGCTGTACAATTCGAATAACAATAATTTAAATTCAATTAATAATTCGAGTTATGGTTACAGTCAATCTTCAGGTTAATTGAAATATCGAAAAAATAATCAGAAATATTTAAACAATATTTTTAAGATATAAATAATATAATAATTTTACTTATAATAAACTCTATTATCAAACTAGAAACATAAAACTTAACAATTATGATTATATCAAAATCGACTATAATGTTAAATATTAATTTTAATTTATAAGGTAGAAACCCACCAATAATCTAATATCGGTATTAATCTATATCTAATTACATAAATATTTAAAAATGACTATTAATATAAATTATCAATGAAATATATAAATGCATATAAATATTATAATTAAGGTCTAAAATAATCTCTATAAATAAATATATATGCACATATAATAAAAACCTAATAAATTAATTTTTCATATTTAAAGATGAAATAGCTAATTTCAAAATACAAATAAACAAACTTAAACGAACTTTCGGAAATCTTATGTAAAATACTTATAGAAATAATCAATTCGTAGTAATATAGTATCGAATAAATACTATAAATATAATTATCAATGGGAATAACTAGCGGATATCAATTTAAAAAAACAAGAAATTTAAAACTAGAATTAATACTATTAAAACATGTATATACAAAAGCCTAACTTTATACACCTCGTATACTTGCTATCAAACAACAAATCTATCGCTAAGTAGTATCTTACGAATAAACTTAAGTTTAATATCTAATAATATAGAAAATTACGATAATTAGATCATTACATAAACAACGATATTTACATAAGGAAAATATTATTACATCAAAGACTTATACAATATTAAAATTTACAATTTGAAGATCTTAAATATAAATAAATACTTATCTTATCGAGGTTTAGTAAACTTTTATTAAACTTTTAATACTTTTGATATATTTTTAAAATAATATAAATTAAATTAATTTTATGTATTGGCTTATGTTTTTCATTGTTTGATTTGCCTAATAGTGGTTTTATCTCTAATTTAATATAATATATATATATATATATATATATACATATACAGATAGATAGATAGATAGATAGATAGATAGATAGATAGATAGATAGATAGATAGATAGATAGATAGATAGATACATAGATAGATACATAGATAGATAGATAGAAAAAGAAGAGAGAAATGTGTGTGTATACACACAAACAGGCAAATCAAAGGAATGATAAAACAACAAAAAGACAACAAAAACGAGTCAGTTACACTGTAAGTATATTACTTGCAAGATAGTAGATATAACGTTTCAAGCATGGCTCTTCCTCGGAGAGAGGGAAAAGTTCAGGGGACAGTAGATAATCCGGAGAAAAGCACATGTGTTATCACAAACCCGAAAAATATTCACATACACACACATGCACACACAAACTCATACACATACGCACACACTCACATATGCATATATATGAGTACGTATAAATTAATGTTTGGTTACATGGCTAGTTATGACATAAACAAATTTAGGATAAACTGAAGAATTACTCAATGCTTTTTGTAGCATAAATATTTAATTCATTTTAACAAAACGAGGAGTGACAATGTCTTTGATGTTTCGGTTTTTTAGCCATCGCTGGATTCTGCGACTTTATATATGTCCCTGTGTGTTTGTGTGTGCATGTTGGTGTGTGTGTATATATATATATTTCTTTATTGCCCACATGGGCAAAGACAGACAAAGGGATCAAGTCGATTACTTCGACGCCAGTGCGTAACTGGTACTTAATTTATTGACCCCGAAAGGATGAAAAGCAAAGTCGACCCGGCGGAATCCGAACTCAGAAGGTAACGGCAGACGAAATACGGCTACGCATTTCGCCCGGTGTGCTAACGATTCTGCCAGCTCACCGCCTTAATATACATATATATATATATATATATATAAGTATATATAGATATATATATAATATATTATATAATATATATATATATATATATATATGTATGTATGTATTATGTATGTATGCATAATGTAGTATGTATGTATGTATAAGTATGTATGTATGTATGTATGTATGTATGTTAGATATATGTATGTATATATATGTTGTATGTATGTATGTATGTATTATGTATGTATGTATTATATAATATATATATATATATATATTATATAATATATCTATATTATATATATATATAATCGCTCGTCTGTGTGTGCTATAAGTGCTGTTGTGTATGATTGTTAATCTTGAATTTGCTTTGTGAAATTGCCCAATGCGAAATAGAATGTCCCAACAGATGTTATGACATGTTATTGTCTCTCGTAAGGAGCATTTTCTACGATATAATCCTCTCCACTTGTTTTATAGGGTTTCCATCTTTTATGAATATCAATCAACTAGCTCAATAATAACAAAGTAATTAACTAATCAATAATTAGATTAATCAGTGTTTGACAAAAAACGGAACAGATGATGGAATGTCATCGTTAAGGTCGCAGGCTGAGACGGAAAGGACTCTGGCGAAACAGCTGTATGATCAATCAATTAACTAATTAGTTCGACTGATAATGATAAAAAAAAAGAAGGGGAATATAACGTGCGTGTGTTTTTATTGTCGAAATAAATACTTACCCTCCCATGGAACAGAGATACACACACGCGAACGCACATTCATCATCTATCAAGTGTATAATGTTTGTTTGCACATATATATATATATATATATATATATTATATAATATGCGTGTAT
>NW_021827214.1:0-10634 GCF_006345805.1 Octopus sinensis | reverse complement strand
AAATGGCCTAGTGGTTAAGAGCAACGGACTCGCTGTCGAGGGATCGCGGGTTCGAATTTCAGACCGGGAGATGTGTTTATGAGCGAAACACCTGAGCTCCACGCAGCTCCGGCAGAATGTAATGGCGAACCTCTTCTGACCCTTTCACTACAACTTTCTCTCACTTTCTCCTCCTGCAAATAACAGCTCACCTGAGATGGCCCGGCGTCCTGTTCAGGTGGGGAACTTATACGCCAATGAAACAGGGAAACCGGCCCTTATGAGCTAGGCATGGCTCAAGAAGAAACAAACAACAACGATGGTTCTTTTGAATAATTTTCATTCATACAGTTTTCCATTCGAATAATTGCTTTCGAACAATGTTCACATAATCCACGAAAGCATGAAAGCGAAAGTTCTTCAAGGCGGGCTTTGAGCAATAAATATTCAGCCATGTTATACTGATATTGTCGGAATATTTAATGTGAAATATGTTTGGTGGCTACTGTGAAATATGTTTGCATCAATGTACGGTAAGAAAATTAGCCTTAAATTACCGAGCTCTTCCTGATTCGGTTAGCAAACAAATCAGCTAATAAATCTGCTCCCTTGATGCTCAAATCCGTTTCAGGTGTTTATCATCCCCTTTCATAGCTACATAGACTCTTATGGATCACTATAAACCTCTTTGCCAACCTCTTCTTTCATTGGATTATTCCAATCTTTCATTTGGATTTATCATATACGTTTGCCAAGCATGTGTAATGAGACTGATTTTGAGAAACAGACAGCAACAAAAACATAACAAAAAGAAAATATAGAAACAACAAGATGAAAACATGATTTGTCAACAAGAACATTTTTTTTTTCTAGAAAGTTCTATTTGGTTTTGTTTTCAAAACAAGAAATTATCTTGAGTATGGAACGAGAAACGAAGAAATATTCCAGTGTGGGAACTTTATGTCAGCGCTGTCAAAATAACTTACTTTTGCGCAAGCAACAATAATTTAGTTAAATTTCGTGAATGCGGTTATTATTATTATTATTATTATTATTATTATTATTATTATTATTATTATTATTATTATCATTATTATTACTATTATTACTATTATTATTATTATTAATATCATCATTATTATTATTATTATTATTATTATAATTATTATTATTATTATTATTATTATTGCTGCTGTTGCTATTGCTATCATCATCATCATCATCATCATTATTATTGTTGTTGTTGTTGCTGTTGTTGTTGTTGTCATCATCATCATCATCATTATTGTTGTTGTTAATATTATTATTATTATTATTATTATTATTATTATTTTGTGCATCGGCAGAATGGTTAAGAGCGTCAAAGAAATGCTTTGAGGTATTATTAGCTCCGGGTGTTCTGCGTTCAAATACTGCATACATATACATATATACAGAGAGAAAGAGAGAGACAGAAGGGTTTGAGGGAAAGAGAGACGCGTAAACATCTAAATGTGAACAAGCAAGTAATCAGCACTAAAACTGGACTTGATTTTATTGGATGGTGAAACTCCATAAATCGTTACTCTGAGTTTCTCGTATGTGATATTCAGACGAACTTTAAAAATGGAATTTTAAAACAGTCCGTAATATATAGATAATGCTGCTCTCGGAATATTAAAAGCACTCTATTGATTAAATTAGAAGTAGAGGATCTTACTGGTTGAGGGTGGTTATGTTGGTGGTGATGATGGTGGTGTTTATGCTTGTATTGATGATGATGATGATGATGAAGATGATGATGATGATGAAGATAAAGATGATGATGAAGATGAAGATGATGATGAAGATGATGATGAAGATGATGATGAAGATGAAGATGAAGATGAAGATGAAGATGAAGATGATGATGAAGATGAAGATGATAATGATGATGATGATGATGATGATGAAGTTGAAGATGAAGATGATGATGATGATGATGAAGTTGAAGTTGAAGATGATGATGATGATGATGATGATGATGATGATGATGATGATATGATGATGATGGTGGTGGTGGTGGTAATGGTGGTGGTAGTGGAGGTGGTGAGTTTTGTGGTGAAATTTGGCACGAGGCCAGCAATTGTAATCGGAGGAATTTGTCAATTACATCGTCTCAGTCCTAGGCTGCTATTTTATTTTATCGATCACGAAAGACGTACCATGAAAATTGTTCGAAAACAATTATTCGGAAAACGGTTATTCGAAATATACATATCATTTGTGTACTTGATTTTTAATTTTATCATCGTTGCTTACATAAAATAAAAAGTTTAGAATAATAAATATTTCGTATAATTGTCCTTTGTGGAAGCAAATGGCCTAGCGGCGGCAGCGGTGGCAGCGGCCGTGCCAGCGGGGGTGACGGTGGCGGCGACGGCTGTGGTGGTGTATTTCATACTGTCGCACTTATATGTTGTCATTCTTAACACACACACACACATGCGCACACGCACACACGCACACACACACGCTCTAATTCTTACGCACACACGCACACACATATATCGGATCATTAGTATTATATTTAACAGACAATGTGTTTCTCAGTATGCCCTGTTACGCATGCCCAGTGACACACATTAACCGGCTATAGCGTTTTCGAGACCAGAATACATGTTTGTATGCATGCACGAAGACAATAATTACCGTCGATGCTATTTGAAATTTTTACTTCACAAAACATTCTTACGATCTATTCATACAATTTGATATGCTTTCGTGATATAAGACATCTAAAAATATCTATTGCATATTGTTTACACTCTGTTTCTTTAATACTAATAATATTTTGTTTTTATCGTTCCTCCGTAGAAAGAATTGTTTTTATTAAGGCTTATGTTTAGTTGTGTTATTTTTTTCAGTTGATATTTCTTATTTAATTAATCATTTTTTAAATATTAAATGCACGTTCTGTTCATAAGTGCTTCGTAGTATTTCATCTTGTAGTATATATTTATATATACATTTAAAGTGCAAATGAATGACCATGGGATTGCACCTAGAAAGATATTGTCAGAGGCACAAGTCCTGGCAAGTCTGTGTATGGAAGACGAGCAGTCGCTCATGCGTACCAGGCTCTCCACTCCATGCCGCCTATGTTATCCAAGTGGAAGGCAAAGACCGATACAGCTTGGCACCAGTGACATCATAACTCATTTCCACAGCTGAGGGAACTGGAGCAACATGAAATAAAGTGTCTTATCCAAGAACACAGCCCAATGGTTCTAAACCGGGATCTATATGAGTTTTAATGGGTCCATACGAGATTTTCAAATTTATCTGCAACAGGTTCGTTATACTTCTACATTACACAAAATATTTCAAATTTTTTGTACAATTTCTTAATATTCTTTAAACATTGAATGGCTGTGAGGGTCCAGCCGAGAAAAAGAGGAACAAAAGAGATTCATAGGTAAAAAAAAATGGTTGAGAGTCGCTGTATTATACCATACCTTAATTGGTATAAGGTGTTTGTCTTTCATTGGGATACTAACTATGTAAGGGTTATACTTCTTCCGGTAAGGATTTTTAGATTAGAGGGTTTTCGCTGATTATCCTTAATAAATATAAAGTCAAAATTTTTACATAACTTTAAATGGTATAGATCTGCAAACACAGAGGCATGTTGTTAAACATATTTGGAACGTTACTGATAAACTAAGCGAATCCTGTCGCTTAGATTAATAGAACAGAACGCCCAGCCTGTATCTGAGAAATACGGGGTTCAATTCCCTATAGCCACTTCGTGGCCAACTCTTGTTTCTGTCTTCGAGAGAGGGTATTTACCCAATTATTTAGACTGTTTTCACAGCTATCCCACGATCGAAATTTATTTTATTTTCTGTAAAATCACTGATCTAATTTATTTGCTGATATTTAGAAACTAATCATGCCTACAGAAGCCCAGCATTTCAGGCTTTTCATGTCCATCGTGGAATTAACTCAGCAGCTTTGTGCTCCACCATGAACAGACAAAGTATGTCGCATGGCATATATTCTATAAATATATATACACAATTGCAGCGTGGAAGGTGTTTATAAGCTATTTAAGAAACACACAAAAACCGTTAAATTCACTTCAACATTGCACGGAATTTTGTCAGTGAACAGTTCACGGTCTCAAAGGGACTAAAATATTTTGACAAATTAAATTTGAATGTTAAACTGAATCTAACGGTTTTTGTGTGTTTCTTAAATGGCTTATAAACACCTTCCACGCTGAAATTGTTTTCGTTCCAGCACACAATCTCAGATCAGATCACTCGCTATGCAAGTACATCTCCGTAAACATATATATATATATATATATAAAGATTTTGCTTAGGCATAGCTATACTAATGACCTGGTGTTAGAACTAAATGTACATATGCGTTAGGGTAAAGCGTTAGTTAAGTACAAATAGAAAATATGAAATGAAATAAATGACTAGAGAACAGGAATAACGAAAACAACTTCATTAAGTTATTGCTTTTTCTCCTATAAGATTATGAAGATCTAAGCCCTTGTATATCACTTTATAGCTTCCTTGGAGCTTTTGAAATCGAGAAAGCTATTGATGATGCCCAAGCACTCTGAACTCTGAGTGCACTGCGTCTTATAACAGAAGTAGGTGTATACTAATTAGTATACACACACATATATATATATATACTTATATACATGTATGTGTGTGTGTGTTTATTGCTTTAAAATTTGTGCAAAAGTCCAGCAAATTCTGGGGAGGGGTAATCGATTATATCTCTCCCATGCTAGTTGTATTTTAAGAGTTACTTATTTGGTTCGCACACACACAAGAACAAAACAAAATGCCCTTCATAACTCATCTTATGTTCCATATTTGGTAATCGTTCGAAGTCCGGAAGCGATAAACTCTGGTGAATGATCTGGGGATACATCCGCTTCCAATAAAATATATATATATAAGATAATGTATGTGAACAGTTGTAGCAATGAAATCGTTCTACAAATGAATGTATAATGATACAGAAAGCTGTACAAGACAGCAATTATAGCAACAACAACAAAAAAACAATACACTTAGTGAGTCTTTTTGTATAGTTTTCATGAAAAGCCAAGATAAAATATTAATGTGGACTTAGTTCTTTTCATATTGGTTGCAATCTAGTTATACTTGAATACGACGTATCTGTACAACTATGTTTATATGTGTACATGTATGTATACATAAACATACACACATATACGTACGCTTATATAGACATAAATATAAATACACGCACACCACACACACACACACACACACACACACATATATATATATTATATATATATATACTATAATATATATATATATATGCATACATACATATATATTGATTTTGTTAAATATTCATGTAATTTTGTATGTCTACACGAATTTAATTCTTTGTGTGTCTGTGCAAATATTACTGAGTTAGTGTTTTGAGTATAATGCTTGTATATATTTTTATATCTCTACGTGTATGTATATATTATATATATATATATATATATAATATATATAAATATACACACATACGCACACGCTCACACGCACTCACATACATATATATATATATATATATAATATATATACGTGTAATAGTATGTGTGGGGTGAGGGGTCGTTTGGTACCCTGAATCTATTCAGTTTTTAAATAAACCATGATTCCCATTGAATGAGATAAGGTCGTTAGGTCGTTAGGGTATTTTCTCTGGTTCATATCTACAGAGCATATGGCAGAGCAGAGTAGTAATGTGATCTGATTCTTTTGTTAAAAAAAATGCATTGTGTAAAAAGAAGAAAAAACGAACATCAGAGATATACAAACAAAAGCATAACGAAAAAGCACTGCAAACACGCATTTGTATCGTAAATATTTCATCAAAATTGATTAATCGTAACCTTTAGATTGTTTGTCATCCATTTCTCTGTTGTTTCTCTGGTCTTTTTGCATGAAATCAAACCCATCTTTCTTATCACATTGTCTTATCTGTCTGCCCACCCTTATTTGACTAGAATAGAGATGTACCACTGAACATTCAATATATTTATCTATTCTGTGATTCTGTGATTTATTTATTCTGTTATTCTGGATTCTGTGATCATAAAATTATATTTTATTCTAAAGATTTCCTTTGTAACGTTATCATTGTCTATTCAATTTTTTTTTGATTTGGAATGGGACATCTTTTTTCTTTTGTGGACATAAGCCTCCGAAAACAAATTGATCGAAGATTAAACTCTAAATTAATTATTTAGTTTGACCAATCAACTTTGTACGGAATGGACTTAGCACAATGGACTGAATTGGCTCAAAGATATTATTGATTGATAGATGGCCAATGCCTTTGCGGACATCCCGTGGTAATTTCATATGATATTGTCTTTAAATTTATCGACAATGTTTGTTACCCAAGCAATTTTTATAAATCTATTATAAGTACTGAATCTGTCAGTTAGCCTGTCACACAAATATACACATATGCACTAACACACGCGCACACGCACACACACATACACACACACACACACAATCACATATACATACACACATTTCTAAATTGTTTATTTTATTGACCTCAGTGTTCTATCTGCCCTCATAGCGTTCTATTTCTTTAGCTTATTAGATAACACAGTTGCCGTTAGCTAAAAACTATTTGGAAGATTGTCCGCTAAAGGAGTTTAGAGGAAGTTATGCAAAATTATATAAAAAATGTATAGAAGTTACGAATGTGTTCAAATAAAATGGATGACTTTTCACTAACGCACAATTTTCAGTACGAATTTGAATAAAAGCTGGCTTGCACTAAGAGAGAAGTATATTCAACCACGGACCATTTGTTTATAAAAGCTTTCAGACTTTTTTTTAGAAAAACCTAACAAGTTGTGAAATTTTATAACAAGCCTTGTTATATTTTTTCTTCTGATTTGTGCAAGTATACTCTTTTACTCTTTTACTCGTTTCAGTCATTTGACTGTGGCTATGCTGGAGCACCGCCTTTTAGTCGAGCAAATCTACTTATTCTTTGTAAGCCTAGTACTTATTCTATCGGCGCCTTTTGCTGAACCGCTAATTTACAGGGACGTAAACTCACCAGCATCGGTTGTCAAGCGATGTTGGGGGGACAAACACAGACATACAAACGTATACACACACACACATACATACATACATACATACATACATACATATATATATGACGGGCTTCTTTCAGTTTCCGTCTACCAAATCCACTCACAAGGCTTTGGTCAGCCCGAGACTATAGTAGAAGACACTTGCCCAAGGTGCCACGCAGTGGGACTGAACCCGAAACCATGTGGTTGGTAAGCAAGCTGCTTACCACACAGCCACTCCTACGCCTATGTATGTTTATGTTAAGACGGAACCTGAAATGATTCTCTGTTAATCAAATATAAGTCCTTGTCATACTCTTCTGTCTTATATACCGAACTCAATATTCTAATTCATTTGAAAGCCAATTATTTGGTGCAAGCAAATATATACGTGAGAAAAAACTGTTGCTGTTGTTGTGGTTTGAAACGCCTTTATAGTTAAAGCAGTTTACTGAGCCTCTAAAATTTGTCCAGTAATATTGGTTTAAAATTTGGCACAACGCCAGCAATTTCGGGGTTGGGTAAGTCGATTACACCGACGCCAGTGTTCATCTGCTTTTCATTTCATCGAACCCCGAAAAGAAAGGTCGACCTCGGCGGAATTTGGACTGAGAACATACTGACGAACTAAATTAATCTTATTTCTTTATTGCCCACAAGGGGCTAAACATAGAGAGAGGACAAACAATGACAAACAAAGGTATTAAGTCCATAACATCGACCCGAGTGCGTAACTGGTACTTAATTTATCGACTCCGAAAGGATGAAAGGCAAAGTCGACCTCGGCGGAATTTGAACTCAGAACGTAGGGCAGACGAAATACCTATTTCTTTACTACTCACAAGGGGCTAAACACAGAGGAGACAAACAAAGACAGACAAAGATATTAAGTCGATAACATTGACCCCAGTGCGTAACTGGTACTTAATTTATCGACCCTGAAAGGATGAAAGGCAAAGTCGACCTCGGCGTGCTAGTATTGGCGTGCTAGCATTGGCGTGCTAGTAATTCTGCTAGCTAGCCGCCTTCACTGTAGTCTGCAATACTGGTTTCAAATTTTGGCGCAGGAGTGGCTATAGTGCAAGAGTGGCTGTGTGGTAAGTAGCTTGCTAACCAACCACATGGTTCCGGGTTCATCCCACTGCGTGGCATCTTGGGCAAGTGTCTTCTGCTATAGCCCGAGCCGACCAATGCTTGTGAGTGGATTTGGTAGACGGAAACTGAAAGAAGCCTGTCGTATATATTTATATATATATATATATATATATATGTTGTATGTATGTGTGTGTGTGTGTGTTTGTGTGCTTGTGTTTGTCCCCCTAGCATTGCTTGACAACCGATGCTGGTGTGTTTACGTCCCCGTCACTTAGCGGTTCGGCAAAAGAGGCCGATAGAATAAGTACTGGGCTTACAAAGAATAAGTCCCGGGGTCGATTTGCTCGACTAAAGGCGGTGCTCCAGCATGGCCGCAGTCAAATGACTGAAACAAGTAAAAGAGTAAAAGACTAAAAGAGTCCGCAACTCGTACTTATTTCATTGACCGAGAAATGATGAAAGGCAAAGTCAACCTCGGCAGAATTTGAACTCAGAACATAAAGAATGGCGAAATTCTGCTTAGCTTGCTAACGGCTCTGCTAGCTCGCAACCTTAATCTTTTCAGTAATAATCCTTTCTACTATAGGCACAAGGCCTGAAATTTTGAGGAAGGGAGTTGTCGATTACATCGACTCCTGTACGGATCTGGTACTTATTTCATCGACTCTGAAACGATGAAAGTCGACCTCGGCGGAATTTGCATTCAAAGCGTAATGTCAGATGAAATTCCGAAATAAGCATTTTACCCAGCGTACTCTAAGCTCTGCTAGCTCGCAACCTTAACCTGTCCAGTAATAATAGCCTGCCAAGATCGGACTTCTATTGAAAATCTTATAATATTTATTAAGAATTAGATTTCGGAAATTTTTGCCGATGTTACTTCGTATGTTTCAATCATTAGGTGATTTTTACCATGAAATATTTCCTAGTCTATTTTGATGCTTAGGCATGTGAGATCTATCTGTGTAAGGTATCCTATCTGTTGAGTCACTAATGCACAGAGCCTTATTATAATAACGAGTAGCATTAATAAATGTGTTCTCATTTCAAGATAATATGCATTGCTAGAGACTTCTTTCTGTTGTTGGGTGCAGAAACTCGATACCGTTAACGTCAATCACGTATTTTTGCTGTGACCTAAACCATCAAATATCAATCTTACGTCTATCTATGTCTTATCTAAGGAATTACATTGTAATGAGGTAAATTTATCCGAGGTATTAGAGTATCGGATGTCAAAATAGTACTTCAATGAGTGTACATACGCTCACGTATATCTCTTAAGTGATTTTACCAAGAAATTGGTAAGTTGTGATTTTTTTGAAACTTGAGCTTGTTAAGTACTTTGGTAGAGCAGGATGATTGTTTACTATGCAACGGCCACCCGCTTCGCAGACTGATACAGATTTTTTATACCATACTTTGATGTAAGTCCTTCCTTTATCATCCTTCCACCAGTAACTCATCTGCGGCAGCAAGGTGATTCTCTTGATACGGGTGCGATGGATGTCCTCGAGT
Organism: Octopus sinensis; assembly: GCF_006345805.1. Lineage (NCBI taxonomy): Eukaryota > Metazoa > Mollusca > Cephalopoda > Octopoda > Octopodidae > Octopus > Octopus sinensis. Next base: position 922 of record NW_021827214.1, on the reverse strand, counting down.
ACCACAGTAGCTATGCACTACGTGGTAACCACAACCGATAGCAATAATCAAGACCATTAAGGCGACCAACAGATAGAATCTTTAGCATGCCGGGCAAAATGCTGAGCGGCATTTTGTCTGTCTTTACGTTCTGAGTTCAAATTCCACCACCGAGGTCGATTTTACCTTTCATATTTTCGGGATCGATAAAACAAGTACCAGTTGAACACTGGGTTCCTTCAAATCGACTTAACTCCTCCTCCAACCTTGCTGGTCTGATGTAAAAAACTGAAACCAATAATCGAGACCATTAAGAAAATTACTTTCCACAGCTTCTGCATGGTTTTTTTTCTTCCTTGGTTCTAAACAATCCTAGAAACCGTCCTGAAAGTCGTCCATTATTTGCCATCTTATGAAATAAGCATGAAAATTTGCGTCCTTAATCCGCATGGTATTAACTAATTAGGATCGGGGTTAAATATCCTTGGAAACGATGTATTTTGAATGCGGTGTAAAAAGGCAAAGACCCCATTCGGTCATGAATGACCATGGGATTACACCTAGAAAGTTATCCCCCGAGGCACAAGTCCGAGAATTGTTGTTTTATGGAAGTCCAGCAGCCGCCTATGCATGCTGGCCACGATTCTCCACGCCATCGATGTTATCCAAGGGAAGAGGCAAATGCCAATACAGTTTGGCACTAGTGACGTCACAACTCATTTCTACAGCTGAGTGAACTGAAGCAGCGTGAAATAAAGTGTCTTGCTCAAGGACACAACACACAACCCTGTCCAGTTGAGGTGTATAAGAATAAAAGCGAGGAAGATTCCTAACAACACTGAGCTCTTGAAACCATTGATAGTTCTGCATTGATGGCATATATACATGTGCGTGCATGTGTGTGCGTGTGAGTATGTGTGTGTGTGTGTGTGTGTGTGGGGGG
>NW_021827213.1:5000-10903 GCF_006345805.1 Octopus sinensis | reverse complement strand
ATTACATCCAACCCTATCACGTGCTGAACATGTGCTTATTCATATAATTGTAAATGGCCTCTCATAGCTTCTGGTCTTAACTGATTGAAAGTGTTACCATGAGATATGAGAGGTTAGCTTAGGAGTTTAAGCAGTTGTGATCAATGAAAAAGGTAGCAGTAGAGCCAATAATCGTCAGAGCCCTAGGAAAAGTTAGTAAAAATCTTGAGAAGTACATGGAAGAAATAGGGGCTGCAATAAGGGTGGAGTGCTATCGTATCTATCGAGTTTTCTTTCTTCCTTATCGCATTATTATTATTATAATTTATTATATTATTATTATTATTATTATTATTCATTATTATTAGTATTATTATTATTATAGTATTATTATTATTATCATTATCATTATTATTATTATATATTATTATTATTATATTATTATTATTATTATATTATTATTATTATTATTATCATAATCATTATTGCGAATGGAATGATATTTCATTGGTTGAACGATATTTCGAGAGGCAAGCCTGTCTTTGTCGAGTTCAAAATAAAAAAGAGATGAAAATAATAAGAAATTCAAACGTAGAGTATGAACGAGAGCAACCAGTGTCCACACATTGATGGAATGACATCATCAGTCTTCAAGTTTCAATTTTTATAACTGGCGAAAAGAAAAAGAAAAAAATGAGAGGAAAAAAGGAAAGAAATAATAAAAGGAAAAAGAAGAAAGGCACGAAACCGAAAGTCTTGCAGTCGAAATACCGCTCATCGAATAAAATATCTATTACAATCGCATCGCGGTGTTCGTCTTGTCTCTTTTACTCTTTTACTCTTTTACTTGTTTCAGTCATTTGATTGCGGCCATGCTGGAGCACCACCTTTAGTCGAGCAAATCGACCCCGGGACTTATTATTTGTAAGCCCAGTACTTATTCTATCGGTCTCTTTTGCCGAACCGCTAAGTGACGGGGACGTAAACACACCAGCATCGGTTGTCAAGCAATGCTAGGGGGACAAATACAGTCAAACACTCACACACAAACACATACACATATATATATATACATATATAGGACAGGCTTCTTTCAGTTTCCGTCTACCAAATCCACCCACAAGGCTTTGGTCGGCCCGAGGCTATAGCAGAAGACACTTGCCCAATATGTTACGCAGTAGGACTGAACCCGGAACCATATGGCTGGTAAGCAAGCTACTTACCACACAGCCACTCCTGCGCCTGTCTGTTTACCTTTATGAGGATTTACATCAATCCTTTTAAAATAACAAAATCAAATAGATTAAGACGCAGGAGTGGCTGTGTGGTAAGTAGCTTGCTTACCAACCACATTGTTCCGGGTTCAGTCCCATTGCGTGGCACCTTGGGCAAGTGTCTTCTACTATAGCCTCGGGCCGACCAAAGCCTTGTGAGTGGATTTGGTAGACGGAAACTGAAAGAAGCCTCTCGTATGTATATATATACATGTGTGTGTTTGTGTGTTTGTGTTTATCCCCCTAGCATTGTTTGACAACCGATGCTCGTGTGTTTATGTCCCCGTCATTTAGCGGTTCGGCAAAAGAGACCGATACAATAAGTACTGGGCTTACAAAAGAATAAGTCCCGTGGTCGATTTGCTCGACTAAAGACGGTGCTCCAGCATGGCCGCAGTCAAATGACTGAAACAAGTAAAAGAGATTGATTTTATGTTACACCGAATAAGAAACGGAATATTAAAAAATTCTGGAAATTACCAAAACATCCGGGTGGCTAAGGTAAATCGTAACGTAAATTACGGCTTTTGCATTTTACTACTTCTTACGGTTGGCTCGTCAGCCCTGTTAGTTTCGCTAGGCCCCAGTGTAGGGCTCAATCCTGGGCCAGTGGATTTTGCACCATTCGAACACGAATCAGAAAATAAGATATCGACATTTTTATCAGGTAAAAAACTTAATCGTTATCGCGCTCTTCTCCTTTTCTATTTTCTTTCCCTTTTCTCTCTCTCTCTCTCTCTCTCTCTCTTTTTCCTGGTTTTCCTGTTGCCATTTATGAAATTGTAACTTAAAAACTGATGACGTCATTCCATCAACGTGTGCCCGCGCGCGTGTGTGTGTGTGTGTGTGTGTGTAATAAAGGTTCCGATGAAAAGAAACAATTTTTTAGAGTTCTATTATTGATGTGAATATGTTATGGAAAGGGTTATATTCTTTGTCTGAAGACTATGCGGTCGTCTTCCGAGAACGGTTTCCCTCAAATGATGTAATATTTTCATTAATAAATTAAAGAAGTCGCTTGAAACGGCCGTAAGCTACTGACACCTGTATATCTTTTTTACTCATTTATACACTGGGTGTATAAAAAGTTTCGCCCGATTCTTATTTTGAAAACTATTGTAGGTTTTTCAATTAATTTAAATATATATGGCGCAGGAGTGGTTGTGTGGTAAGTAGCTTGCTAACCAACCACATGGTTCCGGGTTCAGTCCCACTGTGTGGCACCTTGGGCAAGTGTCTTCTGTTATAGCCCCGGGCCGAGCAATGCTTTGTGAGTGGATTTGGTAGACGGAAACTGAAAGAAGCCCCTAGTATATATATATATATATGTGTGTGTGTGTGTGTGTGTGTGTGTGTGTTGTGTGTCTGTGTTTGTCCCCCTAGCATTGCTTGACAACCGATGCTGGTGTGTTTACGTCCCCGTCACTTACCGGTTCGGCAAAAGAGACCGATAGAATAAATATTGGGCTTACAAAGAATAAGTCCCTGGGTAGATTTGCTCAACTAAAAGGCGGTGCTCCAGCATGGCCGCAGTCAAATGACTGAAACAAGTAAAAGAGAGCAAAAGATATAGAGCAATGATGAATAAGAATTACGAATGAAACAAGATGCAGCAAATATAACTACATCATAGGCACCAGCATCGGGTGTCAAGCGATGTTGGGAGGACAAACACAGACACACAAAAGACTTGTCATGCTACCAGGACCAAAGGATACTATCACGTGTTCTTGCAGGAAAAAGGAAAGTAAACTATGGATGTTAATCTTAATCTTAATTTAAATTTAATTTTTGTAATAGTTCTTTTCTTTTACATATTCCATTTTAGCACATACTTTTTATAATAAGTTTTTTTCAAAAGCCGAAACATGTAAAAAGAAAATTAAAATGTGCCCAATTTTAAGGAAGTAGCATTTTCCTTCTTGTTGTTCATATATATATATTTCTAGTTTCAGCTCAGAGCTGCAGTCATGCTGATGCGCCGCTGTTTAAAAAATATCACATGTACCCTTTTTAAAGCCTAGCCAGGCTCATGGGCCCGGTTTCCTGGTTTCTATGGCGTATGTGTTCCCCAGCTGGACGGGACACCAGTCCATCGCAGCGTACTCATTTTTGCCAGCTGAGTGGACTGGAGCAACGTGAAATGAAGTGTTTGGCTCAAGAACACAAAGCGTCGCCCGGTCCAGGAATCGAAACCACAATCTTTGGATGGTGAAATTTATTATCAATTTAAATTAAATTAGCCAAGAGTTAAAAGTCGTTTCAAGTTGATAAGCGTAAAATGTTTAATTACCAATTTCTTTAAATAATAAATAAATGCGCCCTTTTAAAGCCAAGCCAGGCTCATGGGCCCGGTTTTCCGGTTTCTATGGCGTATGTGTTCCCCAGATGGACGGGACACCAGTCCATCGCAGCGTTACTCATTTTTGCCAGCTGAGTGGACTGGAGCATCGTGAAATGAAGTGTTTGGCTCAAGAACACAACGCGTCGCCCGGTCCATGAATCGAAACCACAATCTTACGATCATTATGCTGACACACTAGCCACTAGGAGACACACCTCCATATTGGGTATGGTAGATGAGTTCATCAAAAATTGAGATTCAGATGAATATGGTACTTAAGTTGAGGCACCAGAATTTAGTACGGTATTATCCATACAATTTCAAAGTAAAGTGATTACAATCAATTAAATGGAGTTGCATGAAACGATCGTACGGCATTACCTCTGGATATCCTTGTTGCTTATTTTGATTATATATATATATATATATATATTATATATATATCTTATAATTAAGGGCTAAAGAAGGTTATTCTATAACCAATACACTGATTTATCCACTTATATATGTACTTAAATATAGTTGTGTTTTTAGTTTCTGCTTTTTCCATGATCACATGTGAGTATTTTATTTATGTTCCCTCGTAAGCTCTACTGAAGAAGAATGTATCATTTATAGATTAATTCCGAAATTGATTCAATATAGAGATAACGAAATTTAAATTTTCTAAAGGTTAGTTGCCCGCTTTCAGTTCAATTTTCCTGTAACAAGTGGATTATAAGTGGATAAATCAGTGTATTTGGCTTTAGAATAACCTTCTTTAGCCCTTAATTATAAGATGTTTATACTTCAACCGTAAAGGGGTTTTTTAATATACTGCAACGCTTTTTGATGGAATCTTTTTCTGTAGAGAAAGGGACTTCATCCTATATTGTAGTAGTATATATAATATATATATATATATATATATATATATATATATATATATATATATATATATTAATAAAATAAAAAATGATGCCAAGGATTCAGCGGTAATATGTTTCGGGCTTTTATAGACGGATTTATAACAGTGCATAATGTGCGCTGTGGCCTTCTTCAGCCGCGCACAACTACTTCTTCAAGGACATGTATTACATCAAAAATTCTTGGTTGGGGATGCAAATCTCTCATTCGCGTACGATGTAATGCGGCAGCAGCATAAAAATGAAGCGTCCATCTCGTTCTTCTCTCAATAGAATGAGGAAGTTTGGATGTTGAAGTAATATAAATAATAAATAAATAAATATATACATATATAAATATATAAATACAGACAGACGTGAAGGACCTGGTAATAAGAGCAAATAGAGATAAAGATGGAGGGGCGTGAATTCAGGACGAAGGATAAAAAATATATAAAAAGTGTAAGTATAGAAAATATAAAATGTAGAGTATAAAGATATAAACAGATATAAAAAATATAAAAAGATATAAGTGAATATAAAGGTATAAAGTTATAAAAATAAAAATAAAAAGTGTAAAAGAATATAAGGATAAGGGATATATAGTAGTTACGGACCAAACACCAAACGGTATATACAGGTGCTTACAATTATCAAGTACTCACCCCGAATTTCAATTATATATTATTATATATATATATATATATAAATATATTATATATACATATATATGAGGGCCTGCTGAAAAGTTCCTGGCTTTGGAGTAAAAGAAAAGACTGAAGGACTAGCTAATCATGATTTTATTCAAAATATTCCCCTCTTAGATTCACACACTTATTACACCGATCCCTCAGCTTTTCTAAGCCTTGTAAAAGAAATCCAGCCAGGGGTTTTGCGATATCCTTAGAGCTAGAAACTTTGGGATTGGACCCAAAACCTGTGGGGTTCAAACCCTATCCACGATTATGCAAATCGTTGAGAAGCGTTCTGAAAAAAAACATGAAGGTTTCTCGTAGATGTGAAATATATATTCATATATTTAAATAAATATTATGTGTAATCCACATCGTAACACGTATTGAGTGCAGTTTCTATTAAATTGATTTTGATGTTCTTCGCCAATGTTCTAATGTTTATCCATGCACACTTGCAAATAAACATACATACAAACAGAAACATACACACACACTCACTAAATATATATATGTGTGTGTGTGTGTGCATGTTTGTGTGTGTGCATGTGTGTGTGTGCATGTGTATGTGTGTACAGGCATACAACGACGCACGTTACTCTTCCGTACACATACATCCGCTCACATATCCACAAGTTAGAACATATGTAGATACACCCCCCCTCTACACACACACACATATATATATATATACACATACAAATACACACACACGCATACACAGACACCA
>NW_021827212.1:0-10985 GCF_006345805.1 Octopus sinensis | reverse complement strand
CGGGATATACGCATACACAGGCACAAACTGGGACACACGCACACACTCGCATACACGGACACACGCGCGCGCGCACACACACACACTCACAAATACACGTAACGCTGGGACACAGGCACGCACATAAAATACCGTAGTCTTACATTTATTTCTATAAAGAGTGGATGAGGCACGCACACGCACACATACACTGGTGCACGCACGTACACACAGACACACACCGCTACACACACACACACGCACGCACATTTCTCGCTACCTACACGCAGACTTACTTCATCTATAGTAAAGAGTACTTGCGTGTGTTGTTCGCAGCATGTACTCACTCACACACATCTCTCAGTCAATCGATTTAGCTTCCATTCACGGACAAACCATCTAAGTCATTCTTACTAATATCGTTTTCTGAGAGCAGGAAAGAAAGAAAGGAAAAATAATCAACAACAACAAAATCATACATACATACCATACATACACACACACACACACACACATATATATATATACACACCCACACCCATACGTACATTATATATAACATACAAAGACTTTTTAAAAAATGACAATAGAAAAGTAAAAAGAATGGATATTATTATTATTATTATTATAAATATAATTTTTATTAATTTACTAAAATTTCATACTAATTTAGATAATGATAACAATATTTTAAACCTCCCAAAACAAATGTTTTTAAAAACTTCATGAAGAAAAAAAAACAAAAAAAAAAGAAAAAGAAAAATGAAAAAAGTTGAAAGAAAAGAGTTTAAAAAAATACTGCAAACAAATATGAATTGTAAAAAATGTGAAAAACATTAAAAAAAAAGATATACATTCCCCACCCTTACCCAGCATCCATCCACACCAAAGCAACTTTTTTCTTACATACAATATACACACATATATATGTATACGTATATATATTAACCTATTATATATCTATGTATGTACATATATTATATATACATATATATATATATATATATCTATATATATATATATATACACACACATGTGTGTGTGTGTGTATGTGTGTGTGTAAGTAAACCCCAGTAAACATGGAAGTACAGAGAAGGAAGAAAAAGAAGCGGAAAAGTAATTTTGCCGCGTCTGAAGTGTCGGCCATTATGGAGGGCATAGGTAAACGTATGTCGACCGTAAATGCCAAATTTACTGATAGCGTGACCAATGCCAAGAAAATGAAAGCCTGGCAGGAAATAGCTGAACTGGTGAACACCGTTTCCCCCGTGGGCCGTTCGGTGGAGGAAGTGAAGAAGAAATGGGAAGACATGAAAACTCGCACCAAAAAACGAGCCATGGAGGTACGCAGTGTCGCCATGTTGGGTGACGACTCGCAAATACGTTCCTACCTCACAGAGTATGAATTACGCGTCCTCTATCTGCTGGGGGACCCGATTGTAAGCAGTTATGGAGGAAACAGTAATGGAGGCGCAGCAGGCAGTAATGGTGGTGGTGGTGGTGGTGATGGCAGTAGTAGTAGTAGCAGTAACAGTAGTAGTGGTGGAGGTGATGGCGGTGGCGGTGATAGTGGTGAATGTGGTAGTAATGGCGGCGTCGTTAATGTTGGTGCTGGAGGTAGCAACGGCACAAATGGAGGTTTACACAGTGCTTCGAATTCCCCCAGCACCACAACCACTACCCCCGCCGCCGCCGCCGCTGCTGCCGCTGCCACGGCGCCTGGCGGTGGAGGTAGCGTCGAACAAACTGGTAGCACTACAACGACATCAGCCGCCAACACCACCACCACCACAACCAACAACAGCATCCCCACAAACTACACCACCACCATCACCACCACCACTAGCAGCAACACCACCGCCATCAACAACATCAACAGCAATACCACCTCCAGTATCAGCAGTAGTACCGCCACGTCCATCATCATCACCACCAACAACAGCATACTCAGCACTCCAATCCTCAGCCCCGCCATAAATTCGGTCTCTCAATGTATGGAGGATACAATACAAACAGTTCCAACAGATATGACAATAGGACATCACCGCCAAGTAAGTCCACCCTTTCTTGCTGTTGTTCTTCTTCTTGTTGTTGTTGCTATAACGGCCCCTAAACAAAAAAGAAAAAATAAGGGAAAAGTAAAATAGTTGCGAAAACTAAGAATGGATGAGTTTCTGATTATGATAGGGGTTTTTATCTGACCCATTGACCTCTCTCCCCTTCTTTCCTTCTCCCTCACTCTGTCTTCTTCTTCCTCACTCTTTCTCTTTCCTCCTCTCCCTATCTCTCACTCCCTTCCACTGCTTGTTACCCACCACCACCACCACTACCACCACCACTACCACCGCCACCGTCGCCGCCGCCGCCACCGTACAGTCCAACCTGCACGCATCCATCCCGCTTACTTTCACTTTCACTTTCAAAGGCAACTGATTACAGGAGATAGTAAAACTTGGTAGACGTGCCGCTGTCTATCTAAATTCGATGTAGAATAGCGTTGTGTGACGTTCTTTGGTATTGTGAAGCGTAGCGTAGTATGTTGTTGCGTTGTGAGGGCGATGTAGTGTGGTGCTGTGTAGATTGTTATAGTGTGGTGTTGTTAGTATAATCAAGTGTGTTATAATATGCACGCATGTACTATAGTGCTGTCGTGTGATGTGATATGATGCGTAACGGTGCTATATCGTGTGATGTGTGATGTTGTTGATATTGTATAGACCTGGTTAACACTCTTCAAATGCACAAGTTTATAACTAAAGACAATCCAACCATGGCTATCATATTATTTTTCAGTTATTTTTCGTCTCACACTACATTATAAATATTGTATATAAATACAAGTTTTGGCACAACGCCAGTAAGTTCGGGGGCGGGGGTAAGTCGATTACATCGGACCCCCCCCCACTGCTTGGTTGGTACTTATAGATGAGAGGCAAAGTCGGCCTCGGCAGAATTTGAACTCAGTTCGTAAAGACGGACGAAATGCTGCCACGTATTTTGCCCGGCGTGTTAACGATTCTGCCAGCTTGCCGCCTTAAATGAATTAATAAATATTTGCTTCAAGTTTTGGCACAAGGCCAGCACGTTCCGGGCGGAGGGGGTAATTTGATTGCACCAATCCCAGTTCTCAATTGCTACTTATCTTATCGACCTCCCAAGCGATGAAAGGCAGAGTCGACCTCGCAGGAATTTGAACTCAGAGCGTAAAGTCGGACGATACGCCGCTAAGCATTTTTTCCGGCGTGCTAATGATTCTGCCAGTTTACCGCCTTAAATACATTATAAATATTATTAAGATGACTGAGTATGGTTTGAAGAAGATTTGGCTGCTTTTTCTGTCAGGTCGACCGACCACGTGTTGCAGCGTGCAATGTGTAGTTTTTCCGTAGTGTAGTTGTTGTTATTGTAGCTGTTTAACCCTAGGCTAACCTTGACCCAGTATACCTATGATCAACAGCAATTCCCTGTTAGACATAATGTCCCATAATGTCCGCGTGGCCATGCCGTGTGACCACCTACACTATTCCCGATGCGCTGTGGCCATGCCTTGAGGCCATGCCTTGTGGCCATGCCTTGTGGCTGTCCACTCTTATGTCCAGTCACAGTATCCACGCTTAAGTGACCACTGGTGGATCTTCTATGTCCAGTCGCTGTCTGTCCGTCCACTCCTATGTTCAATGACTGTGACTACGTTGTGTGACCAACCAACTCTACGCCCTGTCTATGTTTATGCTGAGTGACCACCTGTCTACTTCCTATGTCCAGTCACTGTGGCCATGCAGTAGATCTCTTTTCACGTACTGGGAACCACGGACATACAGTATCCAACGTGACAGATGACCTTACTGAGTGGCTTAAGGAATTTGGTTGCTATTTCTAGCAATCACAGTGACCATGTAGAGACTATCTCGTTGGCTAGAGTAGTGTGGAGTGGTGTTGTGGGGCGCTGTGTTGTGTGGTGTGGTGTTGTGCGGTGTGTTGTTGTGTGGTGTGGTGTTGTGTGGAGGGTTGTGTCGTGTTGTGTTTTGTGGTGTTGTGTAGTGTCCTGTCATGTGGCGTTGTATGATGTGTTGTGTGGCGGTGTGTTGTGTGGTGGTATGTGAGGTGTGGTGTGGTGTTGTGTTATGCGGTGTTGTGTTGGGTGGTATGGTGTTGTTTTTGTGTAGTATGGTGTGTGTTTCGTGGTGTGCTGTTATGTGATGGTGTGTGGTTGTGTGTTGTGTGGTGGTATGTTATGTAGTGGTGTGTTGTGAGGTGGTTTGATGTGTGTTGGTGTGTTTTGTGATGAAGTGTGGTGTGGTGTTGTGAGGTATTATGTCGTGTGGTGTTGTGTGGTGTTGTGTTGTGCAGTACGGAGTAGTGTGATGTGGTGTGCTGCAGTGTTGTGTTGTATGGAGTGGTGTTGCGTTGTATGGAGTGGTGTTGTGTTGTATGGAGTGGTGTTGTGTGGAGTGATGTGATGTGATGTGGTGTGATGCAGTGTGGTGCAGAGTTGCAGTGTTGTGTTGTGTGGAGTGGTGTGGTGCAGGGTGATGTGATATAGTGTCACGTGGAGTGGTATATTGGTGGTGTGGTGTCGTATAATGTTACACAGTGTTGTGTAACGTAGTATTGTGAAGTGCAATCAACTGTACTGCATTTTGGTGTTCAGCAGTGTCTCCTGGTCTATCGTAGCATTGCACAGCGCAGTGTAGCACGGTGCAACGATCTGTGTGCAACGTGGTCCAGTGCAGTTTATTATAAAAACCAACAATATGGTCGTTGGAAAACACCGCGGCTTTGGGGAATATTCTTCATATTATATATAGATGTATTATATAATAAATTGGTATTCAATTGACAAAGATGATCCGAGTAATTAGTGATCTAAAACTCCCTCCACGTGAGATAAAAATCTAGAAGAACAAACAAACAAACAGGAAAGAAAGATAACTGGTGTGAGATCAGCTGATCGAAGTTTTTCAATTCCAGTATAAGGGACACGTGGCCCTCTTTCCTTACCGTATTTGGGTTTTGTATGCCTGAAGAATGTTTCAGATGTTGGGGTATTTTTTTCAGCTATTTTGCTCTAATATATATATACAATAAAAATAAATGCGCCCTTTTAAAGCCTAGCCAAGCTCATGGGCCCGGTTTCCCGGGCGTATGTGTTCCCCAGCTGGACAGGACGCCAATCCATCGCAGCGTTACTCCTTTTTGCCAGCTGAGTGGACTGGAGAAACGTGAAATGAAATGTTTTGCTCAAGAACAAACACGTCACTCGGTCCAAGAATCGAAACCACAATCTTACGATCATGATGCTGACACCTTAACCACTAAGCCACGCGCCTCCACACACACACACATACATGTATGTATGTATGTATGTATGTATGTATGTATGTATGTATGTATGTATGTATGTATGTATGCATAGGTCCCGTTTACTGTTGCTTATTGAATAGAATATTGAATATGCTTAACTGAGGAAGCCTAATAAGATCGAAACATGTTTGTTTCTTTGATCAGTTAACTTCGAAGACCAAACCTACATCGATCTACTTTGTCTATATAGTCCAAGACGTTTAGTTTACTGAATGTATTGGACTTATAACACTTGTTCGTTTTTATTTTTAACGCACGAAGAGGAAGTTTCTATTATTTGAGTAGAAACGTCTTGGGTAATGTCAAGTGAACGAAGATTTCAACGAAATATATAACACCTGTGAGATCCGACTGCATTACGTGATGTAAATATATGCCAACACCTCATACCTACCTCATCCAGTGTGACTACGATTTTCTTGTAATAAGCAAATGAGATAGCTGTCTCAATTTCCCCATGGATAAGACCCCAGTCACTCTGAAGTTAACTTCCTTCTTCATGGGGTCCCGATATGTATAAGATTAAGATGAAATTACTCAAGCATCTACTAGCGTACAGTGTAATCATGGATGTTGTTGTTCCTATTGTTGTGAGTCGTGATCCAGAAACTTACAATCAAAAGTCCTCCAGCCGTGACCACACCGTCTTTTTCTATAACCATGTAAAATAAGCCATCTTTAAAGAAGGTAGAGTGTGCATGGAATTGTGATGCTTTCTCAGCTGTGACCATATTGTTTTTGTTTAGGCATAGTCTACCTGGGACTACGTTATCCAATATGTTCTCCCTTTTTAAAATACAGTAGAGAATGATTTGAATGATATTTAGCTGGTTTTTTTTAAGGCAGCGAGATAGCACAACCGCTAACACGCCGGATAAACTACTTAGAGGCATTTCGTCCGTCTTAACGTTCTGAGTTCAAGTTCCGCCGAGGTCGACTTTGCCTTTCATCCTTTCGGATTTGATAAATTAGGTACCAGACAAGCACTGGCAACGATATAATCAACTAGACCCCTCCCTCAAAAATTCCGGCCTTGTGTCTATAGTAGAAGTGATATTTAATAGTTGTTTGTAGGGCGTTGAGTGCCCCACGTAAAGGCATTAGATGGGATGGCGTCAGATTTGGGACGCGACAAACGAAGATGCAATTTTCTAGATCACATGTCCGGGGTCACACGCACTGAGTGTTGGAAGGGATTTGTGAATGAAGCTGACTTCATTCTACAACAAGGGTTGGTTCTATTATAGGGGTTGGGTGTCTGTGCCAATTTTGACAGCTGTGTTTTATAGTGCAATGTTTGTAGTTGAACTTATAGCCCTAGGCCAACTTCGATCGAGTAGGCCCATGATGAAAGATATTCCAGTCTTCACTACCCAGTTGTTTTGCACATCTAAGTCTAGCATTGTTCCATATGTCTTTCGTGCAGGCCCATGGCCTATTGGTTAGAGCAGCGGATTCGCGGTCGAGGGACCGTGGGTTCGAATCTCAAACTGGATGATGTGTATGTTTATGAGCGAAAACACCTAAGCTCCACGCGGCTCCGGCAGAAGGTAATGGCAACCTTCTGCTGACTCTTTCGCCACAGTTTTCTCTCACTCTTTCCTCCTGGATCTAGCAGCTCATGCGACGGACCGGCGTCCCGTCCAGGTGGGGAACCTATACGCTAATGAAACCGTGAAGCCGGCTCTTATGGGGCCAGGCGGGGCTCGAGAAGGAAAAATATGTCTTTCGTATTTTTAGATGATAGGGTGTGAATAAGAGAATTCGGTTGTTACTTGTAACAGAATAAGCGAACGGGCAGATCAGTGATTGGTGGGCTGCGTCCTACAAGTGGGGCCATCGAGGTGGTCCTTGTGGACCTTGGACTATTTTGAATTTTTGCTTTTTTAAATTTGATGTATTTGTGCCTAATTAAGCAGTCGAGATTTTTTACGTAGTCGTTTGAGTCGCAGTTTGATTGATTCATGTTTACATAAGTATGACTTGCAAAAGAAATGAGGTGAATACGTGGAGATGATATATGATTATGGGTATGAATGATATGATGCATTAAACACGTTGGCTTCTTATTTCTATCTTTACTTGATTCAATCATTTGACTGCGGTCATGTTAGGGTACCGCCTTGAAAGGTTCTAGTCGAACAAATCGACCCCAGAACTTGTATTTTAAAAGCCTAGTACTTATAATATCGGGCTCATTTGCGGAACAGGTAAGTTACAGGAACGTAAACACACCAACACCAGCTGTCAAGCGGTGGTGGGGCGAGAAACACAAACACACACACACACATACACACACACACACACACACACACACACACACACACACACACACACACACACACACACACATACGACGGGCTTTCTCAGTTTCCGCCTGCCAAATCCACTTACAAGGTTTCGGTCAGCTGAAGGCTACAATAGATGACACTTGCCCAAGCTGCGACGCAGTGCGACTGAACCTGGAACCATGTGGTTGGTAAGCAAGCTTCTTACCACATTGCCATACCTGCACCTATAAGTAAGTGGCCATAAGCAAATGTAAAAATTGGTGGTCCAGTTCCGTAGACGACATGATTGGAGCCTTTACAAAAGGCTGTTGATCTTCGCCGTTGAAGCTCACCTCGTTCCCTTAGCTCGGTAGCTATGTGATAATGCATCATATTGTGCACCAGTCAATGCAGTGTTGTTCTATTGTACAGCACTGGTGTCATGCACTGCTGCAGTGTTAGGCTATAGTGCACCGTTTCTCAACCTTTTTACCCTTGCGTAACGCTTAAAATAAATTACATGTCTCAAGGAACCCCTGCACACACGCAAAAAAAAAATGATTTACAATATCTTATATTTTTTCATCGTAGTTTACGTGGTAAATATCAAATACATATACATATATATATTCATATAGATATATATATACATATACATATACATATATATATATCACGTGATCACGTGACCGACCAGGCTATCAGATGTTGTTACACATCGCTGGTCACAATGCGCTTCGCATTGTTTTAGCCTTCGAATGACGCCACCCCGCTGTCTAAGCGAGCAGGCCAACGGAAGAAAGAATGAGAGAAAGTTGTGGCGAAAGAGTACAGCAGGGATCGCCACCAACCTGCCGGAGCCTTGTGGAGCTTTCGGTGTTTTCGTTCAATAAACACTCACAACGCCCGGTCTGGGAATCGAAACCGCGAACCTACGACCGCGAGTCCGCTGCCCTAACCACTGGGCATATATCAAAATAAGTTAGATAGGATGGTGTCTATGTTACAATAACCAATAATATGTTATGCATGTATAGTAATATTACAATCATGAAATAGTACTATACACTCTCTCTCGCGGAACCCCTAGGAACCTTTTGCAGAACCCTAGAGTTCCGGGGAACCCCAGCTGAGAAACTCTGCTATAGTGCATTACAGACGTGTTGTACAAAAGTTAGACCTAAAAAGTAATACCAAGTTATTGTATTGAAACACAGTACTAAAGTATATAACTGGTGTGCCTTCGTAAATGTATTACTCTTTTTACTCTCTTTTACTCTTTTACTTGTTTCAGTCATTTGACTGCGGCCATGCTGGAGCACCGCCTTTAGTCGAGCAACTCGACCCCGGGACTTATTCTTTGTAAGCCTAGTACTTATTCTATCGGTCTCTTTTGCCGAACCGCTAAGTTACGGGGACGTAAACACACCAGCATCGGTTGTCAAGCAATGCTAGGGGTACAAACACAGACACACAACACACACACACACACACACATATATATGTATATACGACAGGCTTCTTTCAGTTTCCGTCTACCAAATCCACTCACAAGGCATTGGTCGGCCCAGGGCTATAGCAGAAGACACTTGCCCAAGATGCCACGCAGTGGGACTGAACCCGGAACCATGTGGTTGGTTAGCAAGCTACTTACCACACAGCCACTCCTGCGCCTATGCCACTCCTGCGCCTATGATTGTAAACCACAGTATTAAGGTACAGCATCAGTGTGCACTATTAAAGTGTAAGTACTAATGTGTAGTACTGACTTATGGATAGAAACTTAAGGTTGCTGACATCTTGTAATGTCTGTTCCGGCTCACATCTGTCCACTCGACATAACCCTCAAAGAAAGATCTGAAGAGTGATCCACAGATATTATTGTCAGTGATGTGTTAAATGTAATTTTAAAGACTCAGTCTTCGGCGGCATTCATAGTGTTGCATACAGAGTAATTGTGTTTAAATGGTGCAATAATTGTAGCTGTTAACATAATAATTTATAAGTGTATAAGGTACAATGGCACCTTACACTGTATTGTAAAGTGTAATTGTGAAATACGGAAGTAAACAATTCTTTCTTGGACTGGTGAAACTCGAAGCAGATAAAGCTATAACAAATCCTTTCTATTACAGACACAAGGCCTGAAACTTTAGGGGAGGAGTCTAGTCGATGGTATCGACCTAAGGCGCGAGCTGGCAGAATCGTTAGCACGCCGGTCGGAATGCCTAGCGGTATTTTAGGCTGTCGTCACATTCAGAGTTCAAATTCCGTCGAGGTCGACTTTGCCTTTCATCCCTTCGGGGTCGATTAAATAAGTACCAGTTACGCACTGGGGTCGATATAATCGACTTAATACCTATGTCCGTCCTTGTTTGTCCCCTCTGTGTGTAGCCCCTTGTGGGTAGTAAAGAAATAGGTATCGACCTCAGTGCTCAACTAGTACTTTCTTTTATCGATCCCAAATAGAATGAAAAGTTAAGTGGACCTCAGAGTAATTTGAACTCGGAACTTAAAGTCGGGCTAAATGCCGCTAAATATTTTGCTTAGAATGCTAACTATTCTGCCAGCTCACCGCCTTAGATAAAGTCTATGAATAATAGCTTTCGATAACAAAATTCGAATCTACCAATTTTTGCTATGCAAATTTTTTTACCGAATATTTGCATGCTATTATTTATACCTTTATCTGCTTCGAGCTTCACTGATCTGAGGAAGAATTGCTTCACGCTCTCCCAGGGTTTATAAATTCTTATGACGTTAATAAACATACAGTTGTAAAGTACAGTATTAAGATACAAAAATAAAGTACAAGAAGTTAAGTTCATTAGTAAAATGCTGCAGTAACGTGCAATAGTGAAGTACCATACAAGGACAGACAAAGAGATTAAGTCGATTACATCGACCCCAGTGCGTAACTGGTACTTATTTAATCGACCCCGAAAGGATGAAAGGCAAAGTCGACCTCGGCAGAATTTGAACTCACAACGTAACGACAGACGAAATACGGCCACGCATTTCGTCCGGCGTGCTAACGTTTCTGCCAGCTCATAACAAGACTTGTTATGAGGGTCCACCTGAGTTAAAATGGTTTTTCAGGTTAAAAATGGTTGAGAGACACTGGTGTGAATTGCTACGTAGTAGTGGCACAATGCAATGATAGGGAACTGCACAATAGTAGGGTGCTAAAGAGCTGTGGTAGGCCACAAAGAAGCATATAGTATAGTGTTATAGTGCAGTAACTGAGTGCAGTGATAGAGTGCTATTTTGGGCCTGGTTAATCTTTAGTGTTTTTGTAATGGTTGGTCAATTATGATAAAGTACTGAGGTAAAGCTCAGTGATATACCCTGATATCAAGAAGTATAATTACT
>NW_021827211.1:0-11309 GCF_006345805.1 Octopus sinensis | reverse complement strand
TTTGCTTTCATCCTTTCGGGATCGATTAGATAAGTACCAGTTACGCACTTGGGTCGATGCAATCGACTTAATCCCTTCGTCTGTCCTTGTTTGTCCCCTATGTTTAGTCCCTTGAGAGCAATAAAGGAATAAGAAGTTTGCTTTTCAGCCACATGGTTCCGCGTTCAGTCCCACTACGTGGAACCTTGGACAAGTGTCTTCTGCTTTAGCCTTGAGCCGACCAAAGGCTTGTGAGTGGATTTGATAAACGGAAACTGAAAGAAGTCCGTCGTGTATACGTATGCGTATGTGTGCATGCGTGCGTGCGTGTGTGTGTGTGTGTGTGTTAGCCATACGCAAACCCATTTTTACTTCTGGGAAGAAGTGGTCCATATTAGCTTTTGGTTTCCGTTCTTCGATCTGTCCAGCACATGAGGCACTTCCAGGAGCTTGCACTCCGCTGGCATGACCTTTAGGAGCACTCCGTCGGTTACGACGATGAGGGTCCCAGCTGATACGATCAACGGAACAGCCTGCTCGTGGAATTAACGTGCAAGTGGCTGAGCACTCCACAGACACGTGTACCCTCAACGTAGTTCTCGAGGAGATTCAGCGTAACACAGAGTGTGACAAGGCTGGCCCTTTGAAATACAGGTACAACAGAAGCAGGAAGAAAGAGTGAGAGAAAGTTGTGGTGAAAGAGACAGCAGTTCACCACCAGCACCCCCTGAGGAGCCTTGTGAAGCTTAGGTGTTTCGCTCAATAAACACTCACAATGCCCGGTCTGGGAATCGAAACCGCTATCCTACGACCGCGAGTCCGCTGCCCTAACCACTGGGCCAATGCGCCTCCACGGTACACAGCTACCTCACCCCAACAAGGACTGGGTCTTTGTGGTGGAATCAGCATTACGCCATACATTGACACAACAAACATACCAAACTAGAACAAGAACCTTGAACGATTGCATAATCAAAATGGAAAACGCGAGATGCACACACACACACACTCTCTCTCTACTCATTCTCCAATTTCTCTCTCTCTCTCTCCACTCATTCTCCAATTTCTCTCTCTCTCTCTCTCACTCATTCTCCAATTTCTCTCTCTCTCTCTCCACTTATTCTCCAATTTCTCTCTCTCTCTCTCCACTCAATCTCCAATTTCTCTCTCTCACTCAAAGCATTACATAGAGTGTTTACACTCGAGATTGATAACATCAAAGTAACGTTTAGAAAGGTGTATTTATTTATTGAAAGAGGTAAGCCGTTTAGCGCTGTTGAATTTATAAAGATAATGTATCATTGAAGTTGTATGACGCTAAATCAGACTTGCACATATAACTTGTCCTTTCAAGAACAACCATAACTGATTGGCGACATGAATTGGCGCCTAACGCAACGTGACAACTTCGTGCAATAATACAAAAGGAAAATATATATAGCATTCAATAAAAATAGCTTTGGGAATCAACGGAAGCTGCCGATTCAGCGCAGGTATTTTACGTCATCCAAGCAATAACCGAAGATTTTGATTGCCACAAGAAGAAACTTTAGGCACACTTTGCAAAGTTAAAGATAAATGTCTTAAAGCTGGATTGGATTTCAGAGATTTCGTGAGTCTGTGTAGATATAGTTTATCTGTCATGAAAAGTAAACGTGAAGGATTTATTGCGCGAGTAAAAACACGGCAAAACCAAAGACAGTATTGTCTAAATCTGGAAATTCTAATTTCTTTTCATTGTATTTTGTATCAACGAAATCTCTGCGTTGTCGAACGTATTTTAAGTGACGTCATAGATAATGGTATTAGTGTTGTTGTTAACTAGATTTATACAAATGCAACATGACAACGTCATGTTTCGCAACATGATTAAATTTGATGTAGAGCTCGGCAGTCTGTGCGAATTTGCCGTATCGTCTTAAAGTATGATGGTTATCTCACAGAACGAGGTGTTAATCAGCGTATTTTATCTTTCAGCAAACAAATCATACGATTTTTTTTCTGATATTTATGCCAAAGTAAAATTATCTTTTTCTTTGCTATGTAAAAGTAAACCTGTGTATGATATGTGGCAAAAAAAAAGCCGCATATTTCGTTCAAAATTCCTTGCTCACCCGGAACTTTCTTCCGGACGTTTTTATTTTTTCTGTCCTAGAAAAGCAACAGCTGAACAAGAAAATCTGTGCAAATCTTTTACAAATTGCACTAATTAAAGAATACAACGAAATATATTTACTGTCTTCGTGAAACTTATCCTCGTTTTGAAATTAGCATAGAATTTCAACTTCATTCATCCTTATTTGGTTACTCTTTACTCTTTTACTCTTTTACTTGTTTCAGTCATTTGACTGCGGCCATGCTGGAGCACCGCCTTTTTTAGTCGAGCAAATCGACCCCAGGACTTATTCTTTGTAAGCCCAGTACTTATTCTATCGGTCTCTTTTGCCGAACCGCTAAGTGACGGGGACGTAAACACACCAGCATCGGTTGTCAAGCAATGCTAGGGGGACAAACACAGACACACCCAAACACACACACACATACATTATATATATATATATATATATATATACTATATACGACAGGCTTCTTTCAGTTTCCGTCTACCAAATCCACTCACAAGGCATTGGTCGGCCCGGGGCTATAGCAGAAGACACTTGCCCATGATGCCACGCAGTGGGACTGAACCCGGAACCATGTGGTTGGTTAGCAAGCTACTTACCACACAGCCACCCCTACGCCTATTAATGTCTCTGGGGTACCTAAAAAGCTACGTATTGAATTGAATGAAATCACGGAAGAAAATATTTGGAAATCTCTGTTTGAAACAACGACCCAAAACCAAAATATTGGAAATGCAACAGAATAACCCACGCTTGAGTCAACATGCGCAAAATATGATTTTCGTTTTTTAATTTCTTAACCACTTATTGTCGTGAATCTACCTTATCCACCTCTCTCTCTCTCTATCTATCTATCTCTCTCTCTCTCCCTCTCTCTCTCTCCCTCTCTCTCCCTCTCTTCCTCCCTCTCTCCTCTCTCTCTCTTCTTGTAATCGCCATGTATTCAGGTATCAACAATCATTGACCTCCACACCTTTCTGCTCCCCACACAACTTCTCCCCGCCCCCGGACAAGCGACTCAGGTGGAGCTTCATGGAGGCTCCACTTATGTGGCTGTATATATGATATAAAGTCTAATGTTTCGTGATTCTCCTTTGGAAATATAGAACGGTTGTTTCCCATGTATTTAGAGCAGCGGTTCTCAACCATTTTTTTTCTTTACTTATGGACCCTCTTTGATTGCTATTTTATTCCGGTGGACCCCGTAGCCATTCAGTGTTCAAAAACTAATTATATAGATACTTCTTTCAAAATTCCAGTTTTGTTTTTCACCCATGCATTTGTGTAGGCTTGCAACAGCACTCTCTGAGAGAACATGTTTCAGTAGCCAGAAAAAACGTTGAACTTTGCAAAACGCAAGGGCCAGGAACCCAGCTGTTTCTTGCGATAAATACATCTAAAGCAAAAGGTTTTTTTCGTGGAGCTTTAAAATACTACTGGGGATCCCCAATTTACTAGCTTACTAGCTTAGACCCTCGCCCTAGGGGTCATACGGATCCCGGTTAAGAACTACTGATTTAGAGTTTACTCTCCTAGTCCCTTTCTCTCCCAAGCTTACCCTTTAGGCTCAGAACCTATCGAACCCTTTGGTAGTGGCGCTGATTTAAATGATATGAATGCATCTTCACACATCGGTGGACTTCCGTGACATATGTCTAAGACGTAGCTCTCCTACAAGTCCTTAATCACAAAACCATTTTCTCCTACTTGATTCATAATTGGGACCCCTGTAGGCACTACTACCCCTTGTCAGAGCAGAAGTGGGAGAAATTGTAATTAAGATGTAACTCCCTACTCCCTAAGTCTCTTGAACTTCCAAGTTGGAACCTCACCACAGATTACACTGTGTAGCAATTTTATTTTTTTGTCTTTGGTCAGTAAGTGTTATTTCCTATTTGCCTCTATCTAGAGATCAAAGGAAATGACCACTATTCCCTTCAAGATTTTGTGACCTGGACGTCAATATTTTAAAACTGACCTACTTTCCATTACATTTCAGACGGATTCAGCGCTGAGTTGCTGAAGTAGAAATATCGCGATAGCAAATATTCTGCTCAAAACCACAGATTTGCTTGTCAGTTGCTTGACCTCAACAACTTCAGCATGTCCCTTAGTGGTTTACAATATGTGTGTCTCTGATCATGAGCAGGAGTAGTAGGGGAGTATCATAACCATGTCTTGAGAGGGATTCTTTGGGGTTTGAATACCGTAAATCCTCGTGTATAATCCGCATTATTTCCCCAAAATTTAAAGGTCAAAATCCCTAGTACATACTATATACGAGGTTAAAAATGAAAATTATTTTCTAAGCAATGTCCGAGTCTCTATTTGCTGTCCAGCAATGTTTATTCAGACGCATTTTGTGATGTCGGGCGCGAAAATACCTTAAGCTAAGCTTGAAAGCAATGAAGTCATAAAAGAATCATCCATAACTTGCAGTAAGCAACATTTATTAAACGTTATTACTGTTATTTCTTTATTTCCTGCAAACAAAATGCACAAAAAAGCTACACGTTTGCACTATGTTATATATACAATAATAATAAAGGACGTTTCCGTATACAGTTTTACAAACCAAGGACGTTATATAGATCTCCTTGACTCAAGTTGGAGAAGGGGTGCGTATTATACACAAGGTTTAGGCTTTTCAGAGGTACACCCCACCTAAAAAATCCCCTGCGTATTATACTCAAGGGCGGACTATACTCGAGGATTTACGGTAAATGTAACAAAAGCATAGTTTGAAGGAAATATTTGCCATTTTTCATACTTTCCAGGGATAACAAAATAGAAAATAACAGATGCTTCCCAAGGATAAAAATCGTGTTACACAGTAATTGTGTAGCTTAGGACCTTATCTTGCCAAACCCAATTGAAGGCCCTTTTAAGATCTTTCCTTGCAGATAAACATCTTAAAGAACTGGAGTTGCAGATCTGCAGACCTCCATGTTGATAACGTATATCCAGATAATATTGACCAGCCAACAAAAACAGAACAAAACAAATAAAAATAATTCATTAAAATGTCAGTTAATATTTTTATTTCTTACTTTAACGTTTATAATTATATTTTCACAGCGAGTTTAATTAAATTTTTCCATATATTATAAAATTTCCTTTATTAGATTACGCATAATTCAATGCAGCCGTCCAATTAAATAACAACAACAACAATAACAATAACAATAATAATAATAATAATGATAATAATAATAATTATAATAATAATAATAATAATAATAATAATAATAATAATAATAATAATAATAATAATAATAATATGCTTGTCAGTTGTTTGACTTTAACCAGTTGACCATGTCCCTTAGTGGCTGACGATATGTGCATCTCTGATCACGAGCAGAAGTAGTGGGGGAGCATCATAGCCATGTGTTGAGAGGGATTCTTTGGGGTTTGAATAATTCACCTCTGGAAACATGGGTGGTTTCTTTCAACATCCTTAAACAACCCTTATTCATGGACCTTTTGAGCGGGATGGGCTACTCGACCTGAAGAAAATTCTAACTGGGCCCCACCTGCAAGGTCATGCGCTGTTTACCTTGATATGAGATCACCATGTCGCGCACATATGGTTGTGATGCATGTGCCTGGTGTACCCTTATCAGACGGGTAGTCATGATGGGTATATTGGGCTTCGTATATTTTACCCGAGTGTCACTTTGATGGCATGCACTGCTCTCTCACTCAATAATAATATAATAATAATAATATAATAATAATAATAATAATAATATAATAATAATATAATATAATAATAATAATAATAATAATAATAATAATAATAATAATAATAATAATAATATGCTTGTCAGTTGTTTGACTTTAACCAGTTGACCATGTCCCTTAGTGGCTGACGATATGTGCATCTCTGATCACGAGCAGAAGTAGTGGGGGAGCATCATAGCCATGTGTTGAGAGGGATTCTTTGGGGTTTGAATAATTCACCTCTGGAAACATGGGTGGTTTCTTTCAACATCCTTAAACAACCCTTATTCATGGACCTTTTGAGCGGGATGGGCTACTCGACCTGAAGAAAATTCTAACTGGGCCCCACCTGCAAGGTCATGCGCTGTTTACCTTGATATGAGATCACCATGTCGCGCACATATGGTTGTGATGCATGTGCCTGGTGTACCCTTATCAGACGGGTAGTCATGATGGTATATTGGGCTTCGTATATTTTACCCGAGTGTCACTTTGATGGCATGCACTGCTCTCTCACTCAATAATAATAATAATAATAATAATAATAATAATAATAATAATAATAATAATAATAATAATAATAATAATAATATAATAATATTTTCTTTATTGGCCACCAAGGCCGAACACAAAACAAATAGGGGCAATGCAACTCAAGGGACAAGTGGGGTTTGGCACAATATCGTGTAGAAAATAAATAACAATAACAATTAACAGCAGAATTAACAAAAAAATTACCCAATATTTGGGAGTTCCTCTCAAGGACAACCGAGAAACCCTACCCCCATCCTGGTTACCCCGACCTCAGCTGGTGCCTCTTTCCTTCTCAACTCCTCCTACAATGATAATTCCTTTTATTTGCCACAGGGGCTGGGATGAGGAGGGAGGAGACAACACAAGAGCAGAAAACAATTTGTGTGGAGATTTACGTAAGGGATACTCTTTGCTCTTTTACTCGTTTCAGTCATTTGGCTGTGGCCATGCTGGAGCACTGCCTTTTAGTCGAGCAAATCGACCTCAGGACTTATTCTTTGTAAGCCTAGTACTTATTCTATCGGTCTCTTTTGCCGAACCGCTAAGTTACAGGAACGTAAACACACCAGCTTCGGTTGTCAAGCGATGTTGGGGGGGGCGGACAAACACAGACACACAAACACACACACAACACACATATTATATATATATATATATATGTATATAATATATGTATATATGTATATATATATATTATATATATATATATTATATATATATATATGGAAAATAGTAAAAAGTGAAAAAACTATAGAAGGCTTGTTTTAAAAGGTTAAAAAATATATATTTGAGTCATTATATCTGAAGAATGTTATAAATTTTTTTCATACAATGACATAGTATGAAAAAAATTTATAACATTCTTCAGACATAATGACTCAAATATAATTTTTAACCTTTTAAAACAAGCCTTCTATAGTTTTTTCACTTTTTACTATTTTCTATATATTCAACCACGTGCTTTCACACACACCAACTTTCTCACCTATATATATATATATATATATATCTATATATATATATATATATATATATATATATATAATATATATATATATATATATATATATATATATATACATATATAATATATAATATATACTATATATATATACAATTATACATATATATAACACTACTGAGAGCGACAAATACAGAATGTGTGGTGAGAGAGATAAATGGTATGGCACATCGTTAACGAATGCTCGAAATTAAGACAACGCGAATACAAAAGACGCCATGACAATGTGGCAAGGATGATCCACTGGGAGCTCTGTGAAAATCACGGCCTACAAAGAGCAAAGACATGGTATGAGAAAAAATCCCCAAAGGAGTAACCGAGGATGAAGATTACAAAATCCTGTGAGATGGAATGATTCAGTGCGATCACCTGACCTGACATCGAAAACCGGATATTGTTGTGGTGAGTAAAAACAGAAAGAACTTACATGATAATCGACATGGCATGTCCCGGTGACAACAGGATCAAAAAGAAATAAGAAAAACTGAACAACTACGACGATTTCAAGTGGGAAATACGAAGGTTGTGGTCAATGAGGAGAGTAGACGTGATACCAGTAGTAATTGGCTTACTTGGAAGTATCAGCACTCAACTATCAACATGGCTGGAAACGGCTGGTAAGACCGGTACAAATGTAAAGGTAGAACACCTACAAAACTCAGCATTGCTTGGAACTGCAAGAATTCTTCGCAGGGTTCTCGAAGCATGACCAGTAAACAAGTGTCACCTTATTCAGCTGGTTTTTGCAACAAGTATGGACTTGACAGAGCAAAAAAGTGGTACGAACATAAACCCGAAGGCATCATCGAAAATGATAATGCAAAGACCCTGTGGGATTTTATGATTCAGTACAGCCATGAGATAGAGAATAGGAAGCTAGACGTAGTCTTAATCGAGAAAGAAAACAAACGATGCTGGATCATAGACATAGCATGCTCAGATGACAATAAGGTATGCGATAAGGAAGAAAGAAGAGTCGAGAGATATAACAAGTTAGCTTGGGAGGTTAAACAGTTGTGGTCGATAAAAAAGGAAGCAGTAGTACCAATAATTGTTGAAGCCCTGGGAACAGTGAGTAAAACTCTTACGAGGTACATGGAACTAATAGGGGTCACAATAAGGGCGGAGCACTTGCAGAAAACGGCACTGCTTGGAACCGCTCGAATACTCTGGATGGTGCTCGGAAAAATAAGGGGTGTTACCTTAGTTAAGGTAGTGAACAGCTGACACCGTAGTACACATCTCCAGCGTCAGAAGCCGTGCAAGGACAGTAAAATAATAACTGTAGTAGTAGTAGTAGTAGTAGTAGTAGTAGTACAGCAGCAGCAGCAGCAGCAGTAGTAGTAGTAGTAGTAGTAGTAGTAGCAGCAGCAGCAGCAGTAGTAGTAGTAGTAGTAGTAGTAGTAGCAGCAGTAGTTGCAGTAGCAGCAGCAGTAGTAGAAGTAGTAGTAGTAGTAGTAGTAGTAGTAGTAGCAGCAGCAGCAGCAGCAGCAGCAGCAGTAGTAGTAGTAGTAGTAGTAGTAGTAGTAGTAGTAGTTTTTCTACTATGCGTTCCTGTCTCTGTGTGATGTAGGGGTGTTGTGTTGTGTTGTGTGCGTTGTGTTGTGGTTTATGGTGACTGATATTTGTTTTTCCTTCTCCCCCCCCCCCCCCACCCTTCAACACAAAAAAAATCTGATTAGAGTTTTCACTTGGTATGGCGGCAATGTGGATATACATTATTTAACGCTGTTGTTGAGACATGCAGCGCTACGTTGCCGTCGCAGCTGAAGCCATTGCTGTCGTCGGGAATGTCGCTAATTACACAGTACAACGTTTTACGCTGCGATTGTTCCATTTTTTTTTTGTTTATTCTTTTCCTTTAGACTAAATATTTGCTGGTTTCCTGATTTGTTTCGTTTCGTTTGGTTTCGTTTGGTTTTTGTATTCAATGCTTTCGTTTTTCTTCTTTCTTTATGCCTTCGCTTAGTTGTTTATTGCGGAGTTTTCTAGTTCTGCTGTGTGTGTGACGTGTTGGTTGGCGTTTGGGCTGAGAACGAGGTCGTTTCTGGTTATCATCAGGTTGTCTATGTTTATTTCTGCTATTTCTGATATGTAAACTGAGGAACGCGTGTACATGTGTCTGCCAATATGTGTGTGTGTGTGTGTGTGTGTGTGTGTGTGTGTGTGTGTGTGTGTGTGCGTGTGTATGCATATGAATGTATGCATGTATGTATGTATTTACATATATATGTTTATATAGATAGATAGATAGATAGATAGATAGATAGATAGATAGATAGATAGATAGATAGATAAACAGATAGCTAGATAGACAGAGAGACAGACAGACGACGGACGGACGGACGGATGGACAGAGAAACAGACAAACAGACAAACAGACAGACAGATTGACAGATAGACAGGTTTGATGAAATGCAAACAGGAAAATAGAATTCTAAATATGAAAATATATTTATTATAATTATAATTAGTATTAATATTAATGATAATCAACAGAGTTACAGAGTGATTCAACGGACAAAAGCTTCGTGCATTGGCACTTATCGAACTTGTGTCAATGTGCGAAACTCTCGGCCCTCGAGTCTCACTGTAACCACTGTTGATTATTAATATTTAGATACATATATATATATATATATATATATATATATATATAGGGAGAGTTTACGAAAAAAACAAAAGACGAAGACAGGTGGTGTACAAAACAAACAGATGTATTAGTATAACGCTCAGGAATAGGAAAAGTCTTTTACGTTTCGAGCCTACGCTCTTCTACAGAAAGGGACACAGAAGAAACAAGGAGAGAAAAAAATGTGTGTAGTGGCTAACGATCTATCATGGCGTCTGACTCGGACAGAAGGGTCACACACGGGAAGGAAAGTAGGGGAGATAACAAAGTAAAGATGACCCCCAACATGAAGGTGTGTGTGTGTATAAGAGAGTATGTATGTGCGTGTGAAATATATATATGTATGTATATATATATATATATATATATATATATATATATATTGTGTGGTGTGGTGTGTGTGTGTGTGTGTGTGTGTGTGTGTAATACAAATAAGAAAATGGAGGAACAGATTCCTTTCAATCATCAACTTACAGGTAATACCAATTCATATAATTTATTAACTAATTAAATAGGAACATCCAAAACCAAGAGAATAAAACAGAATAAAACAATATACATCAATAAGGAAGATAATACCATAAAAATATTACATATAAAATGGATTTTACAGTTGTTTCAGCCTGTAGATAAAGGTATCTCATTGTGGCCATATATATATATATATTATGAGAGGTAATGGTGTCATTGAAATCCAAAAGTATCAGGTAATGCTGAATAAGTGCTATAGATAGACCGTAGTTAAGTTCCAGGTTCGGTGATTATGCGAATAAGGGGTTCAACGTTGGTCATATGTCAGCGTGTGTATATAAAAATTTTTTTCGTAATGAGATAAAAAACCAAGGGTGCGTAGATATTAGAACTATAAATGTTCTAAAATCTACACAGCCTTGGGTTTTTTTTTTCTCATTACGAAAAATGAATTATATATATATATTGATAAAAATGTTAAGACAACAAAAGAAAGAGACATCGATATTATGTAAATAGAGGAATTTATCTGTTAATGTAATACGTGACAATTATCCGGTAGCCATGATAAAATTCCGAGTTTCGGATGCCGAGGTGGAAAACCACACCGCTATCTCTTCAGTTATCCAGCCATCGGAAAAATGCTATGTGCGTGTAGGTATGTATGCATGCTTGCATGCACGCATGTGTGTATGTATGTATGTATGTATGTACGTATGTACGTATGTATGTATGTATGTATACGTGCGTGTATGTATGTATGTATGATTATGTGTTTATGTATGTCTGTATGTGTGTACGTACGTATGTTTTGTATGCATGTGTG
>NW_021827210.1:0-11179 GCF_006345805.1 Octopus sinensis | reverse complement strand
GATATGAGATCACCATGTCGCGCACATATGGTTGTGATGGCATGTGCCTGGTGTGCCCTTATCAGACGGGTAGTCATGATGGTATATTGGGCTTCGTATATTTTACCCCAGTGTCATTTTGATGGCATGCACTGCTCTCTCACTCAATAATAATAATAATAATAATTATTATTATTATTATTATTATTATTATTTCACATTTTTGCCACAAGGGCAGATTGGGGATGAGTCGATTACATCGACGCCAGTGTTCTACTGGTACTTGTTTAATCGACCCCGAAACGATGAAAGGTATAGTCGACCTCGGCGCTAATTTGAACCCAGAATGTTGCGCCGGGCGAAATACCGCTAAGCATTTCGTCCAGCGCGCTAACGATTCTGCCAGCTAACCGCCAATAATAATACTAATACTAATACTAATACTACCACCAACACCACCACTACTACTACTACTACAACTACTACTACTACTACTACTACTACTATTAATAATAATAATAATAATAATAATAATAATAATAATAAATGCCCTGATGCAGTACCAATGCCCTGATGCAGTACCAGGCAGTGGCTCTCATGGCTTCTGATCTTAACTGATTGGAAGTGTTATCATGTACATTGTTTTGTCTTGGTATAAAAGATGGGCTACAGCAAATATTCTGCTCAATACCACAGATTTGCTTGTCAGTTGTTTGACCTTAACCAGTTGACCATTTCCCTTAGTGGCTGACGATATGTGCATCTCTGATCACGAGCAGAAGTAGTGGGGGAGCATCATAGCCATGTGTTGAGAGGGATTCTTTGGGGTTTGAATAGTTCACCGCTGGAAACATGGGTGGTTCTTTCAACATCCTTAAACAACCCTTATTCAGGGACCTTTTGAGCGGGATGGGCTACTCAACCTGAAGAAAATTCTAACTGGGCCCCACCTGCAAGGTCATGTGCCTGTTTATCTTGACAAGAGATCACCATGTGGCGCACATATGGTTGTGATGCATGTGCCTGGTGTACCCTTATCAGATGGGTAGTCATGATGGGTATACTGGGCTTTGTATATTTTACCTGCTCTCTCACTCAATAATAATAATAATAATAATAATAATAATAATAATAATAATAATAATAATAATGGATTTCTTTTATTGGTCGCAAGGGCCCAAGACATAAAGGACAATATCTAAGGATGAGCTACAGCACCAAAAGAAAATTACAAAATTGGACCACGGTGGAATTTGAACTCAAAGCGTAGACACGGATGAAATGCCGCTAAGCATTTTGCCCGGAGTACTCACGACTCTGCTAGCTCGCTACTCTACACCGTTGTCCAATAATTGGTTATTATTTTAAGCGGCGAGCTGGCAGAATCGTTAACACACAGGACGAAATTTTAGCAGAATTTCGTCTGTCTTAATTTTGTGAGTTCAAATTCCGCCGAAGTCTACTTTGCCTTTCATCCTTTCGGGATCAATAAAATAAGGACCAATCAAGGACTAGGATCGATGTAATTGACTTATCCCCTTCCTGAATTTTCTGGCCTTCAACCAAAATTTTAAATCAATAGTAGTTACTATTTTAAGGCAGCGAAATGGCAGAATCGTTATGATGGACCTAAAGCATAGCAACATTTTGTCCATTTTTAAGTTTTGGGTACAATTTCAGCCGAAATTAACTTTACCTTTCATCCTATCGGAGGTCAATAAAACAAACACCTCCCCCGATGTTGCTAGCCCTGTGCCAAAATTTGATACCAATATCGGTTACTGCTTAATTAAAACGATCTACGTTTTATTTCGTTTTCCCATTTTTATTTACAAATCACATAATTAAAATGTTTGTAAAAGGCCAACCAGAAAAATGCTTATTGAACTACAAAACGTTTCTAACTATTGAAATAAACTATGCCACAGATCAACCATGTCTTACGTTACACTATATCATTTCATCATGTACCAAGGTCCATCAACGTCCGTGACCCTTAAAGGCTCTCTGAGACATATAGCGGTAAAAAGGACCGCCTTCGGTCACGAATAACCTTGGGATTGCACCTAGGAAATTCCCCCTCGAGGTATAAGTCTGGGCAAGGTTGTTTATGGAAGACCAGCAGTTTCCTTTGCATACCAGCCGCCCTTCTCCGCACCACAGATGTAATCCAAGAGAAAAGCGAAGGTCAATACAGCTTGGTACCAGTGACGTTGCAACTCATTTCTACAGCTGAGTGAACTGGAACAATGTGAAAATAAAGTATCTTGCTCAAGAACACAATACAGCCCGGTCCAAGAATAGAACTCACTACCTCATGAATGTGATCCCGACGCTCTAACTACTGAGTCATACACCTTCACCATAAAGGAGTAGAGAAGAAGATATCCTCAAACTGGAAGCTTGGGTAGAAGGCTTACAGCATAAAGCATTCTGCTTAAGGCACCGAAGGGGCCGGGGATTAGCTTAAGCTGGGTAATGGATTAAGTCAACCACCCAAACAAGCTAAGTATGATTTGAAATTAGAAAGATGAAATCCGTAATACATACGACTTTGGATTCTGTTAAGTGTTTTTATGACTCTATCAGATTACTCTACACTGGGAGCCGGTAAACTGGCAGAATTGTGGAATTACAACCGTGTTTCGTGGTCTGCTACCACAACAGCTCCTTTATAGGATCCAGTTAACTCAAGACATCATCAAGAGGAACCACGTCCGGTTTCGGCCCCTACTCCTCTACCGTTTTGACGTGGCAGGGCCCCCCTCTTTCGGAGGTGTCTACAGCTCTGGTGTTGGGTGCATGCCTTCTTTCTTCTTCTTTCTTCTGTTCCCTGGCCGCTTCAGTTTCGGCCCCTACTCCTCTACCGTTTTGACGTGGCAGGGCCCCCCTCTTTCGGAGGTGTCTTCAGCTCTGGTGTTGGGTGCATGTCTTCTTTCTTCTTCTTTCTTCTGTTCCCTGGCCTCTTCGGTGTAGCGTCAACGAGCGTCAGACGGTGACTGACTTGTCAAATTTTTTTCCCTTTAAATACCTGCTGCTAGGCTCCAGCAGGCAGCCCCAGGAAGTTGTCACGTGACACTGTCTCAGCTTTAACTGACTAGTGAAGGCGCGTAGTCTTAGTCCACGCATTCTCTAAACGACCGTCACCTGTCAATCAGCGAAGCCAATTCAGTGTCAGCTTGTCTCACCAAGTGATGTTATTTCCCGCCGGCATGTTCTGACTTTCAAGCCATTTTTGGTCTTCCCGCTTCAGGCAAAATGAGTTGCAGCAAACCGCCTGTCTTCGTGATCTGAATTCAAATTCTACTGAGGTCATCTTTGTCTTCCGTGGTCGATAAAATAAGTACAATTTGAGCACTGGGGATGATGTAATCCACTTAATCCAATTAAACCCAGCCGCATCGTCAGAAACTTCTGGCGTTGTGCCAAAATTTGAAACAAATAATATTGAACACTAAAAGAATAAAACGTTAAGATAATTTTGGCAAGATTTCAAATCAGGATGCAAGGAGATGAAGCAGATTACACAACCGTTCCATCTGATATTCGAAGGATTTCAGTAGGGTTCCGCCTTGATTGGTATTCTTTTTTCACAGCCCCGAAACAACGGGAGTGAGATATTTGAAATCAGAAGGCACAAAACTAGAAAACCCATTAGCAAAATCTAGCAGGGTTACACGTTTGAGATATTGCTTTAAGCTATCGAACACCATGGACACGTGTTAGATTACAATGTAGAAGCACTCCGTCGGTTACGACGACGAGGGTTCCGGTTGATGCGAATCAACGGAACAGCCTGCTCGTGAAATTAACGTGTAAGTGGCTGAGCAGTCCACAGACACATGTACCCTTAACGTAGTTTTCGGGGATATTCAGCGTGACACAGAGAGTGACAAGGCCGGCCCTTTGAAATACAGGTACAACAGAAACAGGAAGAAAGAGTGAGAGAAAGTTGTGGTGACAAAGTACAGCAGGAATCGCCACCATCCCTGCCGGAGCCTCGTGGAGCTTTTAGGTGTTTTCGCTCAATAAACACTCACAACGCCCGGTCTGGGAATCGAAACCGCGATCCTATGACCGCGAGTCCGCTGCCCTAACCACTGGGCCATTGCGCCTCAACGTTAGATTACAATGCCTCAAAGCAGAAAGGAGGCAGGTGCACCGTTGCATTGATTCCATTTCACTATTACGAAGAATTAATCTCACATTTCCAATCACGCCAATCCACAAATTCATACACACCATTCTATAATTCCAGTCACAATTCTATAGATCAAATTGCACCATTCCACCATCAAATCACTCCATAGATGCAATCATTCCCTATATGCAATATATTCCATTCACCCAATCACATCTTTCAATCCTGAAAATCCTAAAAATCCATAGATCCAACCCCGAAAATTTATAGATCCCAGCACACCCTCCTATAGATCTAATCACATCATTTCATCATCAAATCAAACCATTCCATAGATCCAGCCTCACCATTTCACATAACAAATCAAATCATTGCATCATACAATCAAACCATTCAATATATCTCTTCCATGGATCCATTCACATCACTCCATAGATGCTGTCATGCCATTCCATAGATCCAGACAGACCATTCTATAGATCCATTCACATCATTCCATAGATCCATTCACATCATTCCATAGATCCATTCACATCATTCCATAGATCCATTCACGTCATTCTATAGGTCCATTCACGTCATTCTATAGATCCATCACATCATTCCATAGATCCATTCACATCATTCCATAGATCCATTCACACCATTCCATAGATCCATTCACATCATTCCATAATCCATTCACACCATTCTATAGATCCATTCACATCATTCCATAGATCCATTCACATCATTCTCTAGATCCATTCACATCATTCCATAGATCCCTTCACATCATTCCATAGATCCATTCACATCATTCTCTAGATCCATTCACATCATTCCATAAATCCATTCACACCATTCTATAGATCCATTCACATCATTCCATAGATCCATTCACATCATTCTCTAGATCCATTCACATCATTCCATAGATCCCTTCACATCATTCCATAGATCCATTCACATCATTCTCTAGATCCATTCACATCATTCCATAGATCCATTCACATGATTCCATAGATCCATTCACATCATTCCATAGATCCATTCACGTCATTCCATAGATCCATTCACGTCATTCCATAGATCCATTCACGTCATTCCATAAATCCATTCACATCATTCTATAGATCCATTCACGTCATTCTATAGATCCATTCACAACATTCCATAGATCCATTCACATCATTCCATAGATACATTCACATCATTCCATAGATCCATTCACATCATTCCATAGATCCATTCACATCATTCCATAGATCCATTCACATCATTCCATAGATCCATTCACATCATTCCATAGATCCATTCACATCATTCTATAGATCCATTCAAATCATTCTATAAATCCAATCACAACTTTCCATACGACCAATCATACTATTCCACAAATCCATTCACACCATTCCATAGGCCCATTCACACCATTCAATGCAGCCATTCACACAATTCCATAGATCCAGTTATGTCATTCCATACATAAGATTACACCATGCTATAGATACAATCAAATCATTCTATTTATCCAGTCACACAATTCTGTAGATCCAGTCACACCATTCCATAATTCCATAGGTCCAATCACCTCATTCCATAGATCCAACCATACCATGACATAAATCCAATCACACTATTCCATAGATCCATTCACACCATTCTGTACATCCATTCACATCATTCCAAAGATCCAAGAACAACATTCCATAGATCCAATCACACCAATCTGGAAGCACTCCATCGGTAATGACGATGAGGGTTCCGGTTGATCCAACCAATGGAACAGCCTGCTCGTGAAATTAACATGTAAGTGGCTGAGCACTCCACAGACACGTGTACCCTTAACGTAGTTCTCGGGGATATTCAGCGTGACACAGAGAGTGACAAGGCCGGCCCTTTTAAATACAGGTACAACAGAAACTGGAAGAAAGAGTGAGAGAAAGTTGTGGTGAAAGAGTACAGCAGGGATCACCACCACCCCCTGCCGGAGCCTCGTGGAGCTTTAGGTGTTTTCGCTCAATAAACACTCACAACGCCCGGTCTGGGAATCGAAACCGCGACCCTACGACCACGAGTCTGCTGCCCTAACCACTGGGCCATTGCGCCTCCACCACACCAATCTATAGATCTAACCACACGATAACATAAATCAAACCACACCCTTCCATGCAACCATTCATACCATTCCATATATCTATTCGCACCATTCCATAGTTCCATTCACACCATTCCATAGATCCATTCACATTTTCCATAGGTCCAATCACACCATTACATTGATCCAATCACACCATTCAGAACTAATCACAGCATTTCATAGATCCAACCACACCAATCCATAGATCCATTCTGTATATGGATCATCCCATTCTGTAAGTGCATTTACACCATTCCATAGAGCCAATCACACTGATCCATGGATCCATTCTGTATATGGATCACTCCATTCCCACCATTCCATAGAGCCAATCACACCATTCCATGGATCCAGTCACATCATTCCGCAGAACCATTCACACTATTCCATAGATCCATTCACACCATTCCAAAGATCAATCCACACCATTCTACAGAACCATTCACACCATTCCATAGATTCATTCACACCTTTCCATGATCCATTCTGTAGATGGATCACACCATTCTGTAGGTACATTCACACCATTCCATAGATCCAGTCACACCATTCCATAGAGCCGTTCAAACAATTCTATAGATCCAGTTATGTCATTCCATGCATCAAATCACACCATTCTATAGATCCAATCACTCTATTTTATACATCCAGTCAAATCATTCCATAAATTCAGTCATACCATTCTATAGATCCAATCAAACCATTTCACAGATCAAATCACACCATTCTAGAGATTCAATCAAATCATTCCTTATTTTGACAAGCACAAAAAGATGACCATTGCAACATTCCATAGTTTTAATCCCAAAATTATATTCCCTTCAGTTGTGCCATTCCAGACATCCAGCCTCTCCACTCATTCAATCCAAAACTTAAAATCTCACCATTCCATAGATCTACTCACACCATTCCATGATATTATCACACCATCCAATGGATCCATTCCCATAATTCCAATCAGCCAATTTTATCACCTGTAACCCCTTAGTATTCACATTATTCTGCCAAAATTAATCCTTTTTTATCTAAATTGTTTTAAACTAATCATGCATTATCTTGAGTCTATGAGATTTTGATGAGGTACCCGTCATTTTTAAAACGATATTGTAGGGTTAGTGTGAGAGACCAGATCTAGCCAGTCTGACCATAAAACAGGCAGAATACTTTTGGCCGGATATGGCCGGTTTAAATGCTAAAGGGTTAAGAGCCAATCACACCATTCCATTGATCAAATTTTCCAATTCTATAGATGCAACCAAACCTAATCCCAAAACTTCTAATCCCAAAATTCCTTTGATTCAGAAATACCATTCCAGTGGATGTGTATGGCTTAGTGGTTAGGGTGTCAGCATCATGATCATAAGATTGTGGTTTCCATTCCTGGACCGGGCGATGCGTTGTGTTCTTGAGCAAAACACTTGATTTCACATTGCTCCAGTCCACTCAGCTGGCAAAAATGAGTAACGATGTGATGGACTGGTGTCCCGTCCAGGTGGGGAATTTCTACGCCCCCTGGCATTACTCGAGAAGGAACATAATACACAGTAATACCATTCTGCGGATAAATTCACCATTCTAAACTCCTAATTTCACCTTTCTATACACCCACTCACACATTTCATAGATCGAATCTCACCATTCTATAGAACCACTCATTCCATTCCAAGGATCTTATCACACCATTCCATAGATCCGGCGATGCGTTGTGTTCTTGAGCAAAACACTTCATTCCACATTGCTCCAGTCCACTCACTGGCAAAAATGAGTAACGCTGTGATGGACTGTGTCCCGTCCAGGTGGGGAATTTCTCTACGCCTGGCATTACTCGAGAAGGAACATAATACACAGTAATACCATTCTGCGGATAAATTCACCATTCTAAACTCCTAATTTCACCTTTCCATACATCCACTCACACATTTCATAGATCGAATCTCACCATTCTATAGATCCACTCATTCCATTCCAAGGATCTTATCACACCATTCCACAGATCCGGGCGATGCGTTGTGTTCTTGAGCAAAACACTTCATTCCACATTGCTCCAGTCCACTCAGCTGGCAAAAATGAGTAACGCTGTGATGGACTGGTGTCCCGTCCAGGTGGGGAATTTCTACGCCCCCTGGCATTACTCGAGAAGGAACATAATACACAGTAATACCATTCTGCGGATAAATTCACCATTCTAAAAACCCTAATTTCACCTTTCCATACATCCACTCACACATTCATAGATCGAATCTCACCATTCTATAGATCCACTCATTCCATTCCAAGATCTTATCACAACCATTCCATAGATCCGGGCGATGCGTTGTTTCTTGAGCAAAACACTTGATTTCACATTGCTCCAGTCCACTCAGCTGGCAAAAATTAGTAACGCTGTGATGGACTGGTGTCCCGTCCAGGTGGGGAATTTCTACGCCCCCTGCATTACTCGAGAAGGAACATAATACACAGTAATACCATTCTGCGGATACATTCACCATTCTAAACTCCTAATTTCTCACACCTTTCCATACCATCCACTCACACATTTCATAGATCGAATCTCACCATTCTATAGAACCACTCATTCCATTCCAAGGATCTTATCACACCATTCCATAGATCCGGGCGATGCGTTGTGTTCTTGAGCAAAACACTTGATTTCACATTGCTCCTGTCCACTCAGCTGGCAAAAATGAGTAACGCTGTGATGGACTGGTGTCCCGTCCAGGTGGGGAATTTCTACGCCCTGGCATTACTCGAGAAGGAACATAATACACAGTAATACCGTTCTGCGGATAAATTCACCATTCTAAACTCCTAATTTCACCTTTCCATACATCCACTCACACATTTCATAGATCGAATCTCACCATTCTATAGAACCACTCATTCCATTCCAAGGATCTTATCACACCATTCCATAGATCCGGGCGATGCGTTGTGTTCTTGAGCAAAACACTTCATTCCACATTGCTCCAGTCCACTCAGCTGGCAAAAATGAGTAACGCTGTGATGGACTGTGTGTCCCGTCCAGTTGGGGAATTTCTCTACGCCCCTGGCATTACTCGAGAAGGAACATAATACACAGTAATACCATTCTGCGGATAAATTCACCATTCTAAACTCCTAATTTCACCTTTCCATACATCCACTCACACATTTCATAGATCGAATCTCACCATTCTATAGATCCACTCATTCCATTCCAAGATCTTATCACACATTCCATAGAGATCCGGGCGATGCGTTGTGTTCTTGAGCAAAACACTTCATTCCACATTGCTCCAGTCACTCAGCTGGCAAAAATGAGTAACGCTGTGATGGACTGGTGTCCCGTCCAGGTGGGGATTTCTCTACGCCCTGGCATTACTCGAGAAGGAACATAATCACAGTAATACCATTTGCGGATAAATTCACCATTCTAAACTCCTAATTTCACCTTTCTATACACCCACTCACACATTTCATAGATCGAATCTCACCATTCTATAGAACCACTCATTCCATTCCAAGGATCTTATCACACCATTCCATAGATCCGGGCGATGCGTTGTGTTCTTGAGCAAAACACTTCATTCCACATTGCTCCAGTCCACTCAGCTGGCAAAAATGAGTAACGCTGTGATGGACTGGTGTCCCGTCCAGGTGGGGAATTTCTACGCCCTGGCATTACTCGAGAAGGAACATAATACACAGTAATACCATTCTGCGGATAAATTCACCATTCTAAACTCCTAATTTCACCTTTCCATACCTCCTACATCCCTCACACATTTCATAGATCGAATCTCACCATTCTATAGATCCACTCATTCCATTCCAAGATCTTATCACACCATTCCATAGATCCGGGCGATGCGTTGTGTTCTTGAGCAAAACACTTCATTCCACATTGCTCCAGTCCACTCAGCTGGCAAAAATGAGTAACGCTGTGATGGACTGGTGTCCCGTCCAGGTGGGGAATTTCTACGCCCTGGCATTACTCAAGAAGGAACATAATACACAGTAATACCATTCTGCGGATAAATTCACCATTCTAAACTCCTAATTTCACCTTTCCATACATCCACTCACACATTTCATAGATCGAATCTCATCATTCTATAGATCCACTCATTCCATTCCAAGGATCTTATCACACCATTCCATAGATCCAATCCCAGTATTCCAATGAGATGGTTACACCATTTCTCAGAACCAATCATGCCATTCCATTCCAACCAATCACAGCATTCCATAGATCCACTCCAACCTGTCCATTGATTTCAATCGCATCCTTCTATTTTATCCAATCACACCATTCTATGGATATTTGGCCATTCCATGGAACCACTCACGTCATTGCGTTCCAAGAAATCTCCGGGATATTTCTTTGTTTCTTTTTGTTATTGTTGAAGTAATGAGAGTTGCATGTCTTCTGCGGAATGGTCTTTTAAATTGGAATTTAAGTCTTCACACATAGACACACACACACAAACACACACACACATACATACATACATAGACATGCAGACACACATACATACAAACATACACACATACATACAAACATACATACATACATACATACAAACATACATACATGCATACATACATGCACAAAGATATATATACACACACAGGTACTTAGACATACATGCACATATACTCAAAAATACTTAAATGCAAAACGCATATCTCATAGCTCTATGACGCCAATCACACACACTCGCATACACAGGTATACTTAATTAGATATACTTAATTAGATGTGCATACAAACATGCACAAGTGTATATGTGTACCAAAATGTGTGTGTATATATATATATATATATATATATATATATCTATAAATATGTATACACACACACACATATATGTATACATGTATATATTCATACATATATCAATACATATATCTATCTACAGATATATATATATATATATATTATATATATATATATG
>NW_021827209.1:0-10820 GCF_006345805.1 Octopus sinensis | reverse complement strand
CTGTTTCTCCATACTGTTCTAACGTGGAGCAATCGCTGCACAATAAAAATACACAACCAGCTTAGAAAGTGTTAGTGGGCAGCATATTTTCACTCTTCAGGATTTCACACAAAAATACGAGATTAATAAATGAAGCGGCACAAAATAGTTCAGCAAAGTGCTAAAATAAACGCAGGCATCACACAACCGTCACAAGCAAAAATATAAACACCTTATTGGAGACGTATATTTAACCGCCAAAATTCAAAGTGATAACATACAGCAACACACGCTTATTTTACTCCATCCTGAAGATGAGTCTGTGATAATCTAGAAACGTTGATAACGGATTTGGGAATTTGAGTCTTCCAAACAGACTGAAATATGTTCAAGAATCCTTGATGAAAAGACAAAACTAAAACAGCTATGTTTACATCATGCCTAAATGGAAATCTGGTAAAATATATGGTAAGAACACACACACGCACGCATATATATTACTTACAGATATGTATATTACATATATATACTATACATACATATATGTAAGTAAATATATATATACATATATATATATAAATTAAATTAGGCAGCTGTTTAGCATTGTAACATTGTAGCATCGTAGGTGTTCAAATATCTTCTGTCGTATTTAATAACAGTAATAGTATATATTTATGTGTGTGTGTGTGTGTGTTATACATACATGTATGTGCGTGTATATAGATAGATAGATAGATAGATAGATAGATAGATAGATAGATAGATAGATAGATAGATAGATAGATAGATAGATAGATAGATAGATGGATGGATGATGGATGGATGGATGGATGGATGGAAAGAGAGAAAGAAAGGAAAGAAAGAAAGAAAGACTTAAGTATGACGTCTATTTGAAGTTGATTCTGTTACAGATGCTGTTCTCGTTCCTGATATTCATGCGGCTTATAATGGAGCTACAATGGATGTCTATATAACAACCCGCGAACCTTATATCTCTCACAAAGAGGATTTCCGTGGAATATGAAATATCTGAACAAAAGTGAGTACAAGCACGCTTCGTAAATCCTATAATCAGTCGCCCGAAGATCGGCAATAAGAAACATCGAGAAGCGATTCACACGTACTCTGATTTGCACATGTATGCATGTGTATGTATGTATGTATGTATGTATGTATGTATGTATGTGTGTATGTATGTATTTATGTATGCGTCTTTGTGTGTGTGTGTGTGTGTGTGTGTGTGTGTGTGTGTGTGTGTGTGTGTGTGAGTGTGTGTGTGAGTGTGTTCTATGCGGCAGCGAGCATTTATTTCTGCAAGTCTCTCCACACATATATATATAATTGTTCACTCACAGACATCTATATATATATATATATTATATAGCAATGCCACTTTGACTTCCTGGTTCAGGTTTCATTGCGAGACAAATATAAATATTACGTTTACACCCTCACACACGCACACACATACTTACACACAACTACACACAAATGCTCACACAGACACACAAAAACGAGAAAAAACACAGTAACAAAACAAATAGATGATAAAAAAACAATGGGAAAATAAATAAATAAATAACACTGTTTCTATATTGGTTTTGTATTTTCAGTTTCCTTATTTTATACATACACACACAGATATACATAAATACATGCATGCCGCATATAATAATGTGTGTGTGTATAGTATATTATATATATATAGTATATATATATGTATATGTGATCTATATATACATATGTATGTAAGTATATATGTGTATATAGTGTAATGTATGATATGTGTATATGTATATATGTATGTGTGTATATATGTGTGTATATATATTATATATTATTATATATTAAGATATATATATATATAGATATACATATATATATATGTAGATATATATATATATATATATATATTATATAATATATTATATATATATATAATGTGCATACATATATGTATTCATATATGTATTAATATATATATATATATATGGATATATATATATATATATACACTATATATATTTAGTCTATATATATATGGTACATATATATACATATATAAATATAATAGTTAATATAAAATATATATATGATATATATTATTATCTATATATATTTATATTATAATATATATATATATATATATCATACATATATATATATAGATATATATATATATAATATATATATATATATATATATATATTATATATAAATATATATAAATATATATTTGTATGTATGTATGTATGCAACTTGTGCGGTTTTCACGAAACTTCAACTCTACTCTTTGCTGCTCCTGTTTATCGTTATTATTGTTACTATTGCTGTTCCTAATGCATGTGGGGAGGGGGAAGAGGTGCTCTCAATATCATCATCATCATCATCATCGTCGTCGTAGTTGTCGTCGTCGTAGCAGTCTTTATCGTTGATGTTGGCAGCCAGTTGATGCCGTTGTCGTTTCTGTTACTTTTTTAAAACTGATTCTTGCTTTATTACTTTTTTTCTTTCGTTTTATGGTTATTTTAAAAAAAATTTTTTCTTTTCTTTTTGGCGGGTAGATTTAATATGTCTCTATTGTCTTATTTTGTTTATTTCTCTATTTGTTTTATTTCTATTCCCTTTTTTTTTCTGTGATTTATTTAATTTTTCATCTTTTCTTTTATTAAACAGAATAAAGTATACATACATACATATATACAAATATATATATGCTTACTTATACTTATACAGACACACAAATATGCGCATATAATTATTTATAAATATATATATTAATATATATATATAATATATACATATATAGATATATATATATATTATATATATATAATATATATATATATATATATATATTAATATATATATATATATATATATCCACGTGGTGTGTATATATGTATCCGTCTATGTATGAATGGGTGTATGGGTGGGGTACGTAGGGACATACACGTTAACCGATTTCGCATATTTCCACAAGTGTGTATCAGCACTTTTATGTTCTGCACAAAGAAATATAATACATATATACACAACCCAAATAAACTATATATATTTGTGTGTATGTGTGTGGCGGGAGTATTGAGAGAGTGTGTATGTATGTATATGAGTATGTATGTATATCTATGTATGCGTATATCTATGTAGATATATATATATATATATATATATATATAATATATATTGTTTGTATGTGTGTCTAAGTAAGCATGTATATAATATATATATATATATATATGTGTGTGTGGTGTGGGTGTGTGTGTGGTGTGTGTGTGTGTGTGTATGTGTGTTGTGTGTGTATGTATGTATGTATGTTGTGTGTGTTGTATGTATGTATGTATGTATGTATGTATGTATGTATTATTTGTATGTATGTGTGTATATGTATGTATATATGTATGTATGTATGTATGTATGTATACATGTATGTATGTATGTGTGTGTGTGTATGTATGTATGTATGTATATTTGTATGTATGTGTATATGTATATGCGTATGTATGTATGGTATGTATGTATGTATGTATGTGTGTGTGTATGTAACCGCTAACAACATATTTGCATAAGTTTTTGTTTTTTATTCAATACATGAAACTACGTATGGCCGGTGTCTTTGTTTCGAATGTTTATATCTACAAAAGCATATATCTAAGCCTTTAATTATTTCTGTATTCTTTCCTCCTGGTTGTTAAGACATACTGATCTCCCCAAATACATTCTTTGTTTAAAGAGATTCTAATTTCCACGCCAACATACCGTTTATTCCAATAACATAGCCGTCGTCCATTCCACTTAACATTAAGTCTATTACAGGAAGACAGAGCGGGCTTCATAGACGGACGGGTCGGATTTCATCTGTCACCGTCACATTTTACAACTGTTATTAGATAAAAACAATTTCAACATGGACTGTATCATATGTCCCCGTGGCTTTGTATTTTCATTTGTTTTGATGTTGTTTCTCTTATTTTATTCGTTATGAATTTTTTGTTGGTGTTTTCTCTGAGTTTCAATTTTTTTTCATGAATTTCAATGTGTATAGTATTTATTTTTCTCTAATATACGTCACCGAGAAACACACATACCCACACGCACTAATATATATATATATATATATATATATATATACATACATACATACACATGTGTATGTATATGTATATATTATATGTATGTGCACACA
The DNA here is from genome assembly GCF_006345805.1 of Octopus sinensis. Lineage (NCBI taxonomy): Eukaryota > Metazoa > Mollusca > Cephalopoda > Octopoda > Octopodidae > Octopus > Octopus sinensis. The sequence goes on along the minus strand of NW_021827209.1, from coordinate 6,655 downwards.
TACGCGCGCGCATAGACACACACACATATGCAAGTGCACATACATATCCGCGCGCACACACACACATGCGCAGACGTGTCATATGTGTATATCAGCCGAAATTGCGAGGATGATCCGGTTCTTGACTGAAGATTAGAGGCTTCGAATGACCCGTCCGTTTTTTTGTGTCGTCGTCTATTTGAATGTTTTGCGTTCTTGTCCCATTTTGTATTTATATATATATATATATATATATTTTACATATATGTATATCTCTTTTACTCTTTACTTGTTTCTATTATTTGACTGTGGCCATGCTGGAGCACCACCTTTAGTCGAGAAAATCGACCCCAGGACATATTATTTGTAAGCCTAGTACTTATTCTATCGGTCTCTTTTGCCGAACCGCTAATGTTACGGGGAGGTAAACACATCGGTTGTCAAGCGATGTTGTGGAGACAAACGCAGACACACAAACATATACACACACACACATACATATATATATACATATATACGACGGGCTTCTTTCAGTTTCCGTCTACCAAGTCCACTCACAAGGCTTTGGTCAGCCCGAGGCTATAGTAGAAGACACTTGCCCAAGGTGCCACGCAGTGGGACTAAACCCAGAACCAGGTGTACTTACCACACAGCCACTCCTACGCCTATATATATATTATATATATATATATATATAGGTGGTGGGAGTGGCTGTGTATATTTATATATATATATATATATATATATATGCTAATATATTTTTATATATACATATATATTATATATATAATATATATATAAAATATATATAGCATATATGTTATATATATATATATGTGTGTGTATGTATGTATATGTATACACTTATTTATGGGTGTGTATTGATATTTATGCAAAATATTCTTACATATTCAATATACTATTTATACAATTATGTATTTATGCGTAGATATATATGTGTTCACATTTATTAAGATTTGTATAGTTGCTCAATATATACTCGATATATACTCGATTTTCGAGTCTTATCCTCCAGAGACAACACTGATAAACAGGAGTTTGCTATTGGTGTTACCTTGAGAAGTCTAACACAATTTGTTTCTCTCTTCATAGCAAGTTATTTACAAAATTCTAAACGTTCGTTTGTCTTAGAAAACAATAATGCAAGTTATATGTGATAGTCTAGCACAGTGGTTCCCAACAGTGGTTTCCACCTTTTATTTAAATGAGTTTTCCCGCGGACCCTTTTTAATACGCTTATCTTTATTTTGAATTTAGTTCATGGATCCCCAGTACTACCTTTTCGGACCACCAGAGGTCCGCAAACCCCAGGTTGGGAACCACTAGTCAGGCATATAAAATTATCTACTGCTTTCATATAAGGGCACAGATACAGTTGAATATTCAACAAGTTGGTTTTGCAATATTGAGATCATGGGTTTCGTCCACAGCGTGGCATCTTGGACAATGTTCTTTATTTAGCCTCTGTCAACTCAACCCCTGTGTACAGGAACATGGTCACAAACAATTCGCCTAACGCGTTATACTAAATGTATGAATATATGTAATACTCTGCCTCTTTTAATATATAGCAAATAGAAAGCCGGTGAGTTAGCAGAAACCTTAGCACGCCGAGCAAAATGCTTTGCGGTATTTCGGCCATCTTTACGTTTTGAGTTCAAAATGCCGCCAAAATCGACTTTGCCTTTCACCCTCTCGAAGTCGATGAAATAAGTACCCGATGAACACTGTATCAATGTAATCGACTTACCCCTTTCCCAAAATTATTGGCATTATACCAAAATTTGAAACTAATTTGTAGCAAATAGTAAGGTGACCAGCTGGCAGAATCGTTAGAACGCCGAGCAAAATGCTTAACGGCATTTCGTCCGTCTTTAAGTCCTGAGTTCAAATATCTACCTTTTCGGGTCGATAAAATAAGTACCAGATGTGCACTGGAGTCGATGTAATCGACTTACCCTATCCCTCGAAATTGCTAGCGTAGCACAGTAACGATTCTACTAGCTAGTACCAGTAAAATATAAATCTAAACATGACAGCGTTGGCCTATATCTACGCTGGTTAATATGTTGGCATTATAAAATCAAAAGTGTTGATAAGTACCAACCTGGGATGTAGCTAAATGAGAAAATATAAGGATTCTTTGGAACTTTCTAATACACACAAAAACATCACAGCTAACAAATTTTATAAAAAGACTATAATAATAGACACAATAGTTAAAACCAGATAATGTGCTACAACTGGTTAACCCTGTAAGGTAATTGGATGTCTGTTTATCTATTTCTAATTTTGGGCATTTGATACATTTTAAAACCTGACCATTTTCGTCTACCTCAAACATTATATTGTCATCATTATTTCACTCCAGAGCAACCACCTTTTGTCTCAGGGACACGCTAGTTGTTCGCCGAACTGTAGATTTCAGATCATTCTAGATAGGAGTGTGACCCACTTCACTGATTCTGCAAAATTCTTGACGGCTTTACTTTCCATATTTTTTCTCTTTTTTACGACCTTTCCCGAGAGCTTGTCAGGCTCGCTACTCCCCAGAGGTTTATATTTAAAAAGCACTTAAAGAGTTTAAGAGCACGCAGCTAGGCTTTCTACCCTGAATCACAATTCTCAGAGATTTTCTGGGATGGCTCTGTACTCTTCAGAATTATATGAACTTGTATATCGTATAGACCGCACCTGATCACATGCAGTTCTTGCTTAAATCATCACTTATAACATGCTCCTACTGTTATTTTTCCTCATTCGACCACATATTGTCCTTGCTTGCCTCAGCTTACAACATTCTCATTTTGTTCCAACAATGTGAAGACGATCCATGAGGGAATGTTGCCACCTGTATTCATTATCACGACCCTTGTGTTAAGCCGTCCCAAGAATTCAGGTACGAGTCTCTGAAGAGGTATGAGAAGCAATAAAGCGGCGAGCTGGCAGAAGCTTTAATACGCAAGGTGATAATGCTTAACGGTATTTCATCTGCCGCTACGTTCTGAGTTCAAATTCCGCCGAGGTCGACTTTGCCTTTCATCCTTTCGGGGTCGATAAATTAAGTACCAGTTGCGCACTGGGGTCGATGTAATCGACTTAATCCGTGTGTCTGTCCTTGTTTGTCCCTTCTGTGTTTAGCCCCTTGTGGGTAGTAAAGAAATAGGTATGAGAAGCAATAGTTTGGTTTGCTTTGTACTTTAGCCTCCTCTATAAATGTTATACACATAGTTCCGTGGTATCAACATCAGATGATATAGATGTTATTTACACACACCCTCCAGAGTTACGGATAGTTTTTCTTTTACAAGTGATGAGAAAGATACCCATGGATTTGAAGATATATGGATTCTTTTCTGCCACACAACTCTACCAAGTAGATATTTTATTACTTTTGTAATTCATATCAGGAGCCCTTCTAGTTGAGGTCGCTCTGGAAATTAAAGAGAAGAGAAAGGTCGAAACTACTTTTTGCATCTCTCAATTCTAACTTTCCATTTATTGTTTTGCTTGGTGAAACGCAAGTCTGTGTTACTATTACTATTTCGCATTGTCATAATTGTTGGGTGGCTTCAATCGTCAAAGATGATGTTGTTTTCTATCATAAAAACTACTATTTTTCCTTATACTGAAATAAGTATTCTTTTGAGAAATAGAATTCTTTTAGTTTTTTTTTTCTTTTTACTGTTTGCGAAAATGTCATCATTTTCATTTGATTTTTTTTTTTTTGTGGGGGACGTAGCTTTTACATGGTGTAGTAATTTTGTTAATTTACAAGAGAAAAGACATTTTTGTTCCCTAAATTATACTCTTTTTTCCAAAACCGGAGAAAAATAGTGCAAGCAACAAAAATTTAAAAACATGGTAAAAGTCCTAGCGACAAGAAGTGGGAATCGAAACACATTTAGCCCTTTTAAACACAATAACATCTATGATTAAACAGACACCAAAGAGCCTGTTCTGCGTCAGCAACATTTATACTAATTTGTAAATTCGATGTAAAGAGTACATTAACTTAGAGGGCGTAAAACTCTGCTGACTCTCATTACTTTCCCTTCATCTTTTCCCATGAAGAAGGACTCTGTCCGAAACGATGGGTTTTCCACTCCTCACAGCAAGTTCACTGTACTGTTTTTATCGATTTAATTACTTAATGATAATTTTATTATAAATATAGGAGGAGATTTATTGTTAATTATATCTCCCTCAATATTTGACTAGTATTTTATTTTATTGTGGAGGCACATAGCCTAGTGGTTAGGGCAACGGACACGCAGTCGAGGAATCGCGGGCGATATATGTGTTTATAAGCGAAACACCTAAGCTCCACGCGGCTCCGGCAGAAGGTAAAGGCAAATTTCTACCGACTCTTTCACCACAACTTTCTCTCACTCTATCCTCCTGCATCTAGCAGCTCACCTGCGACAGAACGGCATCCCGTCAAGGTGGGGAACCTATACGTCAATGAAACCGGGAAACCGGCTCTTATGAGCCAGGCATGGCTCGAGAAGGCACAAACAACATTTTATTTTATCGATTTCCAGGCAAAGAACAGCGAGTTCCCTTGCTAAAATTCATAACTCAGATTATGAATTACGTAATATATGATTTCAAATTTGGGGAGAGTAAATGTCATTCATTGATTTAGATGATTATGGAACATATTTTATCAATCTCTGAGGGTTGGTAAGCAAAATAGTTTCTGGCATGATTTGAACACTTACTAGCATGAGTAAAATATTAATGACACTCCACCTAATGCTTGCGGTGTTTAGCACATGAACCAGTCATCAGCGCGTATCGGCCCACACGTGATATATATATGTGTGATTTTGCGCGCACGTGTGTGTATGTGCGTGTAATGTGTGTGTCTGTGTAAGTATCTATGTATAAGTACACTTTTTGTTCTGTTCCGTTGTATGCAGTCCTTTCATGATATTTGTAACATCTGTTTGTTTTCCTTTCGGTCTTCCGTAAAATACATCTGTTAATTAAATAAAATTTCATTTCAGGGTTCTTCTTTCTTCCGCTTTCTCTCCCTCTCTCTCTCCCTTTTCTCTTTCTTTCTCTCCACACATACACACAAATATATATGCGCGTATGTATACACACACATGCACAGAAATATGTGTGTGTGTGCTTGTGTGTGAGTATATGCATGTATGTGTGCATGTATACGCGCCTCTCTTCAAATGTGCGTTTTATGTACTAATGTGATGTGCATGTGCGCCTACATATGTAGGTGCTTTTGTATGTGTGTGGAGGGGTGTATGTGTGTGCTATCGATTTAATTACTACAAGGATAAACAACTAACAAGAAGTGATGATGGAGCAACCATATCAGTCTATCGTAGTCATGGAGTCGAGAAATCTCAAAATCACTTCACGAACATCTGTAAATTATTCTCGAGTAAAATTTTATTTCATTTTACAGGGACTTTGTATTTCATTATTAATTAGCAATTAGCCTCCAGAATCCAATCACATTCGTTCCAAAATTATTTCGAAACACTAGCGATGCATACAAACCCGCACACGCATGCATACTCACACACACACAACCAAAGAAAAAAGAAAAGCAAACGTTCGCGCGCACACACAAATATATCGCGAAAAGCGAAATGCAAAAATACATTAAAAAAAAAGGATGGAATAGGTTCCACAATCAATAATTTTAGCTTTACACTCATGAAAATGAAAAGAGTTATTTGCTATAACGTTTCAGACATTACCCTTCTTCGGATACTAGAAAAAACGGAGAGGGAAAGACGGGTATAAACTGGTAAAAGACAGAAAAGGTAAAAATTAAATGTGCTATCCTGGCGCATACAACTACGTCAAGTTGGTTTACATACTGGCTGTTGACTGACTAGATGTTGGATGGTGAAGTATACGAGTTGTATATGTATGTGTGTGTATGTATATGTTTGTGTGTCTGTGTTTGTCCACCCAACATCGCTTGACAACCGAAGCTGGTGTGTTTACCCCCCTAATTAGCGGTTCGGCAAAAGAAACTGATAGAATAAATACTAGGCTTACAAAAAGAATAAGTTCTGGGGTCGATTTGTTCGACTAAAGGTGGTGCTCCAGCATGGCCACAGTCAAATGACTGAAACAAGTAAAAGAGAATAAAAGAGAGAAAAAGAGAAAGAGGCTACCTGTGTATGTGTGTAGGCGAAGTTATATTTCTATCATATTGTAATGTATGAGAGCGAAGGTGTAGACATGTATATTATAGGGAGATAGCTACAGTGTATGTGGTCAATGGTTGATTGTGTATATGTGGGTATGTGCTCGCATAAGCATGAGCGTATTAATGACCTTATGTTTTGTAATGATGTTGAATAGGTAAAAATATGTGAAATTGTTGCATGTATGTATGTATGTATGTATGTGTGTATGTATGTATGTGTGTATGTATGTATGTATGTATGTGTATGTTACTGGCTGTATCGAAGGCAGATCGTGTGAGTAATTTCTTGTTAGATGTGTATGACATACGAGGGATGGTGTATATGTGTTATTAGTAAGGTAGTGAGCTGGCAGTATCTTTAACATGCCAGACAATATGCTTAGCGGCCTTTCACCCGTCTATACGTTCCGAGTTCAAATTCCGCCCGGTCGACTTTGCCTCTAACCCTTTCGGGATCGATAA